>NC_086352.1:834609-924609 GCF_036324505.1 Eleginops maclovinus
TTGCAGTGGTTTTATGATACAGCACTTTTTTAATAGCACTTATATTTATGTATTGTTCTTTACTAACCCTACTGTGTTTCCATTCAGAAAAACCTGGTTGCTCATTCATTCTGATCTTTAAATCTGAACCCCCTTATTTTATATTTTGTGTTCTCTCTTTATCTTATTTAAGAACATCAGAAAGGTTGTGTTTTTCCTTTCTTGGTATTCTAAGTCTGATACCCTGTAATCGTGATTATGAGTGTTTTATGATATCGCATGGGGGGTATTTATTAACTGGGTGGGATTTTATGGTTTTTAAACGATCTCTATAACAACTATAATGGATACATACACCGGTCTCATTTACTAACATTTGGTTTGCAGTGATTTTATTATGTAGCACTTTTTTATGAGCACTTATATTTATATTTATTCTTCCACTAACCTGACCGGGACTCTACTCAGTAAAACCTTGTTGTTTATTCTCTTCGATTTTTAAACCTTAAATCCCTCTTATTGTGGTATGGTTTTTTCCCCCCCCTTTTTTATATCTTCTATATTTACACTTGCATGCTTTTATGGTGTTTGACTGTGTGTTTTTATAATCGTATTTAATAATATGGCTCTAGTATTAAGTATTGTTTGTTCGGCACCCTCAATCTATGTATTTCATTTATTCTGTTGGACTTACTTTTATCTTTGATTTCTTTGATCAGATTGTTTATGAAAAACATCTCTTTAGATATATTTGATCTGAATCACTTCTTACTGTCAAAGAGAGAGCCACGCAGTTTACATTTAAATTGAATTTTGACTTTTGAAGAAAATGGATCCCCCGCTGCCTGCCCTGTGGTCCCTCCCTATCTGGAGCTTCCTTTGAACACACCCAGGACTTTTAACTAACCGATCTTAGGTTTTTATAAAGGGAACCTTAAGTTTTAATAAACATTTCCGATCCCCGTGTGCCCGTGCCCCTCGGGGCGCTCATTTATGAGCGCCGCGCTCTTACCTAAACCTAACCCTGCCAGTGCCTCGGGGATCTTCTCCTTTAAAACTTTGATTTATTTTATTATTTTTATGGGTTTACAGTGGGTACAAGTGTTTTTATTGATATGTATGCATATATATATGTATATATGTCTTATAACACAGGATGAACAGTTTTTATTGGCCTAACTTGACGTACATTTCCTTGAGTTATTTTATCGATTTTTATCGCAACTGTACCCACTGTGTGTTTTAACAGGTGCCGTTCCCTACTAAGCCCCCACCTCACGTACCACTTTTAATTTCAATTTTATTTTTGTTAAAAAACAAACCATTTTTCATCTTTATATGTTTATTTAAACCGATCACCCTGCCGTACCTCTGACCTAAACATGACCTATATTATACCCCTAAAGGTTATAACCCTAACCCCAACCCTACTTACTTTTATCCAGGATATAGTTTCAATCCCCCTTTCTTTTCTGTTCTTTTGTTTTTTTCCTTCACCCCCTGAATGTCCTTTATCATTATATATAGAGTTGTTTTTACTCCCCAGCTTCAGTAAAAAAGACAAATCGACCATTTTGGATGAGTGGAGTGGAAATTTCCACCATGTGGTACTGCAAACTCAACCAATCAGAGAGTACCATTGTAAGCCCAACCCCAAACAATTCAACCCAAATATACCTGTCAGTCATGGAGCTGGTGATTACCCCTGAAGAAGCCGAACGGCGAAACGTCGGGACCCCCTTCCCTCTCTTTTAAACTTGTTCTTAACGGTTTTATCCAAGAGCATATTGTCTCTTTTTTAACCTTTGTTTTAAAGTGTTTGTTATTTTAAGGAAGTCTTTTAGCTCACAGGACCTCTCAACTCACAGCTTTTTAAGGATTTTTATCAACTGCAATCAACCGTAAAGAGGACAACACAACAACCTGGAGAAACCATCAACCGTGAGTTTGGAGTTCTTTTAAAGGGTGTGCACACCAAAGACTCTCTATAAACCACCATAAATGAGGACATCTCCATGGAACTCTTTTTAAATGTTGCAACTGCTTTTATCCAACGCTGTGTTGTGAAGGGGGAGCTCCTCTAAGGAAGGGGCCCCCCCTAACCAAGAAACCCGGTCACTAAAAACCTCCTGACCGACCACCTGTGAGTTTTAAACTGCTTTTAATTTACATCACTAACGCTTTTATTTCTCCCCATGGTTTATTTCTGTACCCATTCATTTTAATCTCCTGTTTTCCTCCCCCCTTCATTTTCTATTCTCCCCTTTGGTTAACAGGTCATGTTTTAACATTTTAAGCTCATTTTAAAGCGCCCTGTCTTTTAATCTCTGGTCGACTTCTTCCAATACTGGCAATTGCAGATCCTGTTTTATCAAATTCTACTTACCTCTTCCTTTCTTCTTCCTCTCTTGACTTTCCCCGTATTCAGCTGGGACCCTTCTCTGCAGATTCTCCAGCTCTACGGTAAACAGTCAAAATGCCAATAACCATCATAAATAGATTCTCCCCACTGAGTGAGCCCGCTGGGGTGACAAGGGTGAGGAGCAGCCAACATCGCTCTCTCATCCGTCCCCTTCTCCCACCTACTCAACCCTCAACTTCAACATTTCTATCTCCTGAAATTCATCTACAGACCAAGAAATATTTTAAACTACTCCAGGCCATCCATCACTCCGAAATTCTTAATTACACCTTCAACCATTGCACTTACCCGCAGGGGATGATGAGAAAGGTCCAAATTCTGACCTCTTTCATCAAACCCTCCTCACCTAACATCACCACCTCAAATAAGGTTCACCAGAACACTCTGAACTGGATGCATCAGAACATGATCATTCTTAGAGAACACTATGACACAGTTATTACCGTGGAGCTGGAGAACATCCCCCCTTTTCACCAGACTGCCTTTGACAAAGCCACCCAGTGGGGGAGAGCGAGGTACAGGAGGAAACTAAAGAACTCCTCCCTTGAGACACTGCGGGACCTGACCACCAGGGGCCCCCACAGGGAGGAGGTCAAACCTTCCCTCTTGTTCTCCCCCCAAGACTTTCCACCCCTCCCAATACCAACTACACCTCCAAATTTGACCACTACCTTCCCTGACGCTGATCCCCTCCCTCCCTCCCCCCTACCCACTCATTCCCATCTCTCCTCTCACACTTCATCTCCCCTTTCACCTAACCTTAACCCTCCTCCTCCCCTACTGGTCCCCTCTCTCTCTTACCCTGACCCTAACCCTGAGCCTGACCCTGACCCTAACCCTGACCCTAACCCTAACCCTACCCCTGACCCTAACCCGACCCCTAACCCTAACCCCAACCTCCCCCCCTACCCTCATCCGGGTTTGTATCCCATTCCTAACCCTAACCCGACCCCCAACCCTGACCCGGACCCTAACCTCAACCCTAACCTTAACCCTAACCCTAACCTTCTTTACCCCAACCCTAACTGCCTTCCCTCAGTGACAACCACACCTGACCTCTGTAAGTGGGGGGGCTCAGCGGTGGGATTAAGCCGGAGGTCCCAGCCTGATATCCAACTGCCAAAACGCAACACCAGGCGGCAGGTGAAACTTGAAATCCACGCAATATCAACATCAGAACTGAGCCGCCTGGGTTGCCACCAGGTGGGACCCCCTGCCCATCCTCCGGCCCCCCCCTCACCCCCTCTGTCTACCTCTTTCAACCCTTCTATTGACATCACTCACACAGGACACACACATTGTATCAGTAATGTAGCCCTCCTATGTAGTAACACCATTTCCTCTTCCCCACTGCCAGATACATATCCTGAACAGCGGAGGGAGCCAGAGCTGCCCACCACAGAGCCCTGTGAGCAAGAAACGTTCACTGAGGTGGATCATAAAACGATGATGATGGACGGGACCAATAAAAGCGTTAAGCTGATTTTAACCCCCACATCTGAGTCATCCACCTCAAACTCTAGCGGGGCTCCTGTGGTGGCACCTGGCTCCCCAGGTCGGCCGGAACCACACATACACTCACGCACTTTTAGAAAAATACAGGACTGGTCGCTGGAAGTTAGGAAGGAGACGCTAATCATAGGTGACTCCAACCTGGCCCGCATCCCACCTTTCACTGACCCACACATACAGGTCGACAGCTACCCCGGTGCCACTTTCCATCATCTCAATGCAGTAATCAAAAAACTCAACCCATCTCACACACCACAACACATCATACTCTCAGTAGGACTCAATAACTGCCTTCAGGAACAGGAACCCACCACTACAACCAAACAATTACAACAGCTTTGGAAAACCTGCCACATCACATTCCCTACAGCTACTATTTACATCCCCATCATCAACTTCTCCCCCAGACTGGACCCAAGAAAACAGACCCTCCTCACCAAACTTAATAAACACATCTCAAACAAATACAACTTTCTTCCCGAAATTAACCCCCTTCTCTTCCAGACCAACCCAAATGACGCTGTTCACTGGACGGGGCAGACGGCGGAGGTGTTGTTCAGTTACTGGAAACAGCAATTAAACTTGTAACCGGGGATCACTGTTTCAATACAACTCCCCATACCTCCAATAACTCCAATATCACTAACCTCTGCTCGTCTCTCTCCCTCACAGCCGCACAGCTGGAGATATTAGAAAAAGGACTCACATTCATACCCACACCAAATCCCCCCACCCGACCGGAGCTCAGAGGGGACCTCCACACCTTTCACCGGAGGCTTAAACTCTTGGATCACTTTGGGGGTGGACAGAGTCGGGAGCCTACCTTCTTCACCGGACCGTCCTCCTGGGAACCACACACAGACAACATCTCACCAGAAATAAAGCAACTCATACAGTTCAATCAACATGCACTACAACAATGGCGCCCCCTACACAACAATAGACCAAACATAACACAACAACAGAAAACCATCATCACAGCACTCGGTAATAACAATCACATAGTCATCAAACCAGCAGACAAGGGGGGCCAAATAGTCATACAGGATAGGAACAATTACATTTTAGAAGTCAACAGACAACTTAACAATAGAATCTATTACAAACCACTCACACATCCACTGCAATTAGAAACACAAACACTCATCAGGTCCATTACCACCACACTGTTAGACAATAAATATATCACAGTCAAACAAAAAACATATCTGGACGGTCCGGATGAACCCAGGCCCCGACTCTTCTACCTCCTGCCAAAGATCCACAAGCCTCCGGGAACTTGGACGGTCCCATCTGTTGTTCCGGTCGGCCGTCCCATTGTAAGCGACTGCAACTCTGAATCATACAGAATAACGAATATATAGACCACTTCATCAACCCCCTCTCCAGAATTCACCCCAGTTACATTAAAGACACATATCAATTTGTAAATACAATAAATAACCTCACAGTCCCAAACCACACCCTTCTGTTCACAATTGACATAGAATCATTATACACCAACATAGAAACACCACTTGGTTTAACAGCAATAAAACACACCTTTGACAAACACCCAGACCCCTCTAGACCCGATGACATTATATTACAGTTACTTCACATCACCCTCACCAGAAACGACTTCACCTTCAATAATCAGCACTATCTCCAGCTGTGCGGCTGTGCTATGGGCCGGAAGTATTCTCCATCCTACGCTGACATCTACCTGGCCCATTGGGAGGAGACAGCATTCACCAAACTCACTCATAAACCCTTCCAATATTTCCGGTACCTGGACGACATCTTCGGCGTCTGGAACCACACTGCACAGGACTTCCTTGATTTTCTCCATGTTTTGAACACTCACCACCCCAAAATAAAACTTCAACATCATTTACAAACTGCATCTGTGGAGTTCCTTGATACGTGCGTCTTCTTCCGTGACTCCAGCGACCAGAAAAAAACCCTGGCCACAAAAGTTTACTTTAAGGACACAGACAGACATGCACTCCTTCACAAATCCAGCTTTCACCCCAAACACACTTACAGAGGTCTCATCAAGTCCCAGCTGATACGCTTCCACAGGATCTGCACACTGCCAGAACATGTGGAGGAGGCCACCAGTGTTTTATTCAGTGCGTTGAGGTCGAGGGGCTACTCGAGGCGCTTCCTTCGGAGCATCAAGGCGGAGGTCGGCGGCGACTTTGCGCAGCGTAATGTCACACCGCCATCCCCATCGCCCGCCCCCCTCCTCGTCCCTCTGGTGATAACATACTCTGAGAGCTTAAAAAGATATTTGTCGGCTCTTGGAGTTAATTTCCGGAGGGCGAGTGAGGGGAGTGATGTGCTGCGCGGGCGCCGCATGATCTCCGCCTTCCGTAGAAACAAAAACTTAAAAGACATTTTGGTCCATACAGACTTCACAAAAGACAAATGCAAGAGGGAGGCGCTTCGTGAGGCTGACGTTGCGTTCGTTCGTGTCCCCCACGTACACAACCCCTTTTCTCAGAGGGGTATGAATCTTGGGCAGGCCCTGTGCCCAACAACAAAGAATGTTGTTTATGCAGTGAAGTGCAGGGCCTGCCACAAACTGTATGTGGGGGAGACAGGGAGCGAGCTCAACGTCAGGATCAAACAGCACATCTATATGATGAATAGTGGGAACGGCACCACTGTTTTATATTCACATTTTAAGCTCCATGGCCCACATAACCTCCAAAGTTTGGGCCTGGAGAGCAACAGGGAGTGGACCACGGCCCAGAGACGGGCAGCGGAGAGGAAATGGATCCACCGCCTCAAAACAGTCGACCCGACAGGGCTCAACGAAAAGTTTTAAAGGATCATTTTCTTTAAGAACTTGTTTTTAAACTTTCCCTCCAACATTTAAAAAGGTTTCTTAGGATATGACTTTGAGGCACTGTGGCTCTCTCTCTCTTTTCTCTTTCCCAACATAGTGTGTGAGGGTCAGCCGAATAGCAATAACTGTCTTTAAGGATTTCATATTTATTCATTTCACTAACTTTGTAATACTTTATTCTTACTAACCCATCACCTCATGAACTGATTGTTGTTCTGTTTCATTATAATTCATGAAGTGTATTTAATTCAAACGAAAATGTGAATATATTTATCAGGTGGGATTTTATGGTTTGTGAACGACTTTGAATGAGCAACGGAAAACACTCTGATCCTATTTGACTAACCCTTGGTTTGCAGTGGTTTTATGATACAGCACCTTTTTAATAGCACTTATATTTATGTATTGTTCTTTACTAACCCTACTGTGTTTCCATTCAGAAAAACCTGGTTGCTCATTCATTCTGATCTTTAAATCTGAACCCCCTTATTTTATATTTTGTGTTCTCTCTTTTATCTTATTTAAGAACATCAGAAAGGGTTGTGTTTTTCCTTTCTTGGTATTCTAAGTCTGATACCCTGTAATCGTGATTATGAGTGTTTTATGATATCGCATGGGGGGTATTTATTAACTGGGTGGGATTTTATGGTTTTTAAACGATCTCTATAACAACTATAATGGATACATACACCGGTCTCATTTACTAACATTTGGTTTGCAGTGATTTTATTATGTAGCACTTTTTTATGAGCACTTATATTTATATTTATTCTTCCACTAACCTGACCGGGACTCTACTCAGTAAAACCTTGTTGTTTATTCTCTTCGATTTTTAAACCTTAAATCCCTCTTATTGTGGTATGTTTTTCCCCCCCCCTTTTTTATATCTTCTATATTTACACTTGCATGCTTTTATGGTGTTTGACTGTGTGTTTTTATAATCGTATTTAATAATATGGCTCTAGTATTAAGTATTGTTTGTTCGGCACCCTCAATCTATGTATTTCATTTATTCTGTTGGACTTACTTTTATCTTTGATTTCTTTGATCAGATTGTTTATGAAAAACATCTCTTTAGATATATTTGATCTGAATCACTTCTTACTGTCAAAGAGAGAGCCACGCAGTTTACATTTAAATTGAATTTTGACTTTTGAAGAAAATGGATCCCCCGCTGCCTGCCCTGTGGTCCCTCCCTATCTGGAGCTTCCTTTGAACACACCCAGGACTTTTAACTAACCGATTTAGGTTTTTATAAAGGGAACCTTAAGTTTTAATAAACATTTCCGATCCCCGTGTGCCCGTGCCCCTCGGGGCGCTCATTTATGAGCGCCGCGCTCTTACCTAAACCTAACCCTAACCCTAACCCTAACCCTAACCCTAACCCTAACCCTAACCCTAACCCTAACCCTAACCCTAACCCTAACCCTAACCCTAACCCTAACCCTAACCCTAACCCTAACCCTAACCCTAACCCTAACCCTAACCCTAACCCTAACCCTAACCCTAACCCTAACCCTAACCCTAACCCTAACCCTAACCCTAACCCTAACCCTAACCCTAACCCTAACCCTAACCCTAACCCTAACACCCTAACCCTAACCCTAACCCTAACCCTAACCCTAACCCTAACCCTAACCCTAACCACCTAACCCTAACCCTAACCCTAACCCTAACCCTAACCCTAACCCTAACCCCTAACCCTAACCCTAACCCTAACCCTAACCCTAACCCTAACCCTAACCCTAACCCTAACCCTAACTTTTATTTATTTTATTATTTTTACTTTTAACTAACCGATTTTAGGTTTTTATAAAGGGAACCTTAAGTTTTAATAAACATTTCCGATCCCCGTGTGCCCGTGCCCCTCGGGGCGCTCATTTACCTAACCCTAACCTCTTACCCACAACCCTAACCCCAACCTAACCCTGGGTACACAGAGATTAAAACTGTGTATAATTGATGACACATGTTAAAGGTTTGAGGAAGACTTTATTTGTGTTACATGTAGTCAGTCAGGTAGTGCATGGAGTACAAAACATGATGAGTGACAGGAAGAGGAGTGGCAGATGTAAATGGGAACATAACATGGCATTATATTTATAGATTTGGGATGAACACTGTGGTGACAGGAAGCTCCGGATCAGATCATGGAGAAGTTCAACCACTACAGGAAGAGACAGGACATCACTGACTGAGGACTCTGAATGTGTGTTATTCTTTATTTAGAGGGTTAATAAAGGTTTTTAGTCTCACCCCGTTGAAGTCAAGCTCGATAGATCCGCTCTCGTAAGGGTCGAGCTTCTTGAAGATCTCTGAGGAAGAAGGAGAAACGTCAGCTTTTCAGACATTTCAGATTCACTGTCATCAGCTACTCTTATCTTTACACCATGATGTGTTTTGTTTCTAATATTTAAGCATTTCAACTTCTATTCAGAATCATCTGGTTTTGTTTGTCAGATTAGTGGAAAGGGTTAATACTACAATACCCATGATCCTCTGCTGCAGTTTTTGAATTTACCGCTGTTTGAACAAGAACTTAAGAATCAAGCGATTTAATCTGGAGGTGTTTTCAGCTTCTCATCTTTAGCTTCAGCTCACTGTGACAGAATGGGAAGCTTCTCTAATGCACCCTGGGAGTCTTAAAGTTTCTTTATGTCCACAGGGTTGTGTTAGTCCAGCAGCTGATGTTTGGTAACTGACTGACTAACCCCACAGACACAATTACAAACGCCAGTATGGACCTAACCTTTCTCTCATGCTTTTACACCTTGAGAGACACCTAAACAGTTAGCTTCCTCTGTTAGTTTCCTCTGTTAGCGGCACACTCACTGAACATCATCTCCAGCCTCATCAGACAGCCCACAAAGTTGTCGAAGTCGATGGTCATGTTGGGGGCAGAGTAGCGGGTCACCAGCAGCTGGTAGATGGTGTTGTTGAGGGTGAATCCTGGAGGAGAGAGCTTCATCATCATTTTCATCATGCTAACATTTAGCCACTAACACAAGAAACTTTTCAGCTGATCCAGGTGCAAAGTTACACACACACACACACACACACACACACACACACACACACACACACACACACACACTCCAATGAAAGGCAGTAGAGAGGTTAAAACAGGAAATGATTATCCTGACTGTGTTTCCTCCTCATTACTGAACCCAAACTGAAGTCTGTCCCTGAACCCATCTTATCTCTAACGGAGGAGTAGACGTCCATAAATGTATCCAAATCTGAGGAAAACAAACTTTTGATAAAGATAATTAACTGAAATGGAGATGATTGTAGGATGATAGACCAGAAAGCATCATGGCATGGGAACTGTTGTTCCAAGCTTAGAGAAAAATAAGCTTTAAGGCCTTTCGTGTGTCTGATACCACTTCAGGGATCGCTTATAAGGTTATTCACAAATATGAATATCTATAAAACTAATGTCCATGTATGAGGTGATCATATGCGTACTACATGTTCAAATAATAAAGGTTAATAATAATATCATACTTAATTATTATTACTTATTCATTACTCACAACAGCCATTTTTATACCTGAGAAGAAGGGGAAGAAGAGGAGGAAGATAAAGAGGAAGAACCTCACCTGCATCTTTGAAGGCGACTCTCATCTCAGGAGTGCTCATGGTCCCTGAGTTATCCATGTCGTTCTGCTTGTAGATAGTCTGCAGAACAAGAACACAGCTGTGAACCTCCTGAGATATAAAGGGCTACTGACGCTCTGCAGAACAAGAACACAGCTGTGAACCTCCTGAGATATAAAGGGCTACTGACGCTCTGCAGAACAAGAACACAGCTGTGAACCTCCTGAGATAGAAAGGGCTACTGACGCTCTGCAGAACAAGAACACAGCTGTGAACCTCCTGAGATAGAAAGGGCTACTGACGCTCTGCAGAAGAAGAACACAGCTGTGAACCTCCTGAGATATAAAGGGCTACTGACGCTCTGCAGAACAAGAACACAGCTGTGAACCTCCTGAGATATAAAGGGCTACTGACGCTCTGCAGAACAAGAACACAGCTGTGAACCTCCTGAGATAGAAAGGGCTACTGACGCTCTGCAGAACAAGAACACAGCTG
The DNA here is from genome assembly GCF_036324505.1 of Eleginops maclovinus. Classification (NCBI taxonomy): domain Eukaryota; kingdom Metazoa; phylum Chordata; class Actinopteri; order Perciformes; family Eleginopidae; genus Eleginops; species Eleginops maclovinus. Next base: position 845,454 of record NC_086352.1, read on the forward strand.
TGAACCTCCTGAGATAGAAAGGGCTACTGACGCTCTGCAGAAGAAGAACACAGCTGTGAACCTCCTGAGATATAAAGGGCTACTGACTCTCTGCAGAACAAGAACACAGCTGTGAACCTCCTGAGATAGAAAGGGCTACTGACGCTCTGCAGAACAAGAACACAGCTGTGAACCTCCTGAGATAGAAAGGGCTACTGACTCTCTGCAGAAGAAGAACACAGCTGTGAACCTCCTGAGATATAAAGGGCTACTGACTCTCTGCAGAACAAGAACACAGCTGTGAACCTCCTGAGATATAAAGGGCTACTGACGCTCTGCAGAACAAGAACACAGCTGTGAACCTCCTGAGATAGAAAGGGCTACTGACTCTCTGCAGAACAAGAACACAGCTGTGAACCTCCTGAGATATAAAGGGCTACTGACTCTCTGCAGAACAAGAACACAGCTGTGAACCTCCTGAGATATAAAGGGCTACTGACTCTCTGCAGAACAAGAACACAGCTGTGAACCTCCTGAGATATAAAGGGCTACTGACGCTCTGCAGAACAAGAACACAGCTGTGAACCTCCTGAGATATAAAGGGCTACTGACTCTCTGCAGAACAAGAACACAGCTGTGAACCTCCTGAGATATAAAGGGCTACTGACGCTCTGCAGAACAAGAACACAGCTGTGAACCTCCTGAGATATAAAGGGCTACTGACTCTCTGCAGAAGAAGAACACAGCTGTGAACCTCCTGAGATATAAAGGGCTACTGACGCTCTGCAGAACAAGAACACAGCTGTGAACCTCCTGAGATAGAAAGGGCTACTGACGCTCTGCAGAACAAGAACACAGCTGTGAACCTCCTGAGATAGAAAGGGCTACTGACTCTCTGCAGAACAAGAACACAGCTGTGAACCTCCTGAGATATAAAGGGCTACTGACGCTCTGCAGAACAAGAACACAGCTGTGAACCTCCTGAGATATAAAGGGCTACTGACTCTCTGCAGAACAAGAACACAGCTGTGAACCTCCTGAGATATAAAGGGCTACTGACTCTCTGCAGAACAAGAACACAGCTGTGAACCTCCTGAGATATAAAGGGCTACTGACGCTCTGCAGAACAAGAACACAGCTGTGAACCTCCTGAGATATAAAGGGCTACTGACGCTCTGCAGAACAAGAACACAGCTCTGAACCTCCTGAGATATAAAGGGCTACTGACGCTCTGCAGAACAAGAACACAGCTGTGAACCTCCTGAGATAGAAAGGGCTACTGACGCTCTGCAGAACAAGAACACAGCTGTGAACCTCCTGAGATAGAAAGGGCTACTGACGCTCTGCAGAACAAGAACACAGCTGTGAACCTCCTGAGATAGAAAGGGCTACTGACGCTCTGCAGAACAAGAACACAGCTCTGAACCTCCTGAGATATAAAGGGCTACTGACGCTCTGCAGAACAAGAACACAGCTGTGAACCTCCTGAGATAGAAAGGGCTGCAGATGCTCTGCAGAACAAGAACACAGCTGTGAACCTCCTGAGATATAAAGGGCTACTGACGCTCTGCAGAACAAGAACACAGCTGTGAACCTCCTGAGATATAAAGGGCTACTGACGCTCTGCAGAACAAGAACACAGCTGTGAACCTCCTGAGATAGAAAGGGCTGCAGATGCTCTGCAGAACAAGAACACAGCTGTGAACCTCCTGAGATAGAAAGGGCTGCAGATGCTCTGTGTCCAGGTGAGTTCAGGGACCTTGGCGCAAAGGTCTTACCAGATATCTCTGCACCTTCTTCCACAGGGTGGCAAACTCTCCGAGGCCCAGCTTCCCGTTCCCGCTGTCCTGTCAGAGGTTCAGGACCTTTTACAGTGTGGTTATACATGACGGGCAGTATGGAATAAACAAAAAAGAGTAATATTCATATTATATATATCTTGATATGACACCGAATGGTTTTATGTTTTAAAGGATACGTCCATCAGGTTAACCATGATCCTGGACGTCTCCATGCTGAAACCGTCTGTCTTGATGTCTGTCCCTGAGAACAACAGACAGAAAGTTAAAGGTCGTGGAGATCAGGTGACAGGAAGTTAAAGTTCATGGACATCAGGTGATAAGAACTTAGAGCTCACGTTTGGAGACGATCTTGTTCATGATGGTCCTAAGCTCCACCGCAGAGATCTCCATGTCCTGGAACAGTTTTTATTTACTTTGAGGCCGAACTTTCATTTATATTTTCAGAAATATTATTGGAGACATTAATCCTGCTGTTAGCTGTTAGCATGTAGCATATGCCCTTTTTCCCACCACACAGGAAGTGATGTCATACTTACGTCTCCGGCAAGTTTGGTGAAGAGGCCTCTGAATCCTGAATCCACTTCCTCATCCGACACAGTCTCCTGCACACAATCACCACGGTGACCATAGACCATAACTTGTTATTGATATAGAAAATAACGTTCTAAAGTTACATCTGACATGTGATCACTAATGAAAGATTTAAATACCACAGTTTATTTTATGAAATTTTCCTCATTCATAACGTCTTGTCCTTTAACCCTTTGAGGTGTTCAGTCCTGGTCCAGGTTTATCTGGACCAGGGGCCTCTTGTTTCTGAATCCTGTCAATAACACAGTGTTGCCGGGCTGCAGTTCACACTATCTATCGGTTTTCCTGCTTTTTCCCCTGTGTTATGTCTGATTTGACTTCCTGTCTCAGGGTTTTCCCTCCGGTTTGATCACCTGATTGTGTTCATCTTGAGCCTTTGTGTTTTTCCTCCCCAGATGGGTTGTCCTTGTGATTGGCCCTGCCTGACTTCAATTCTGGTTTACTGTTAGTGTGTAGTGGATCCTTGTATGGCATTTGTGGAAGTGATCATTGTCTCATGGAGGGTTTGGTTTTGCCCTGCTCTGCCATTAAAGGGATGTTTGGGCTAAACATTTTAACTTCCTGGATTTGTTTAATCCTGCTCTGCTCAGTCCCTCTGATATAGTTTTTAAAAATGTTTATAAAGTTAGGCTTTCTAGACCTTGACTTACACAAATAACAAAAGATCTGCAGCAATAACATAACTCTCTGGAGCTTCAGCTAACCCTCAAATCTAGTTCCAACCAGAAAACACACAAGAGACTCACATCTTCGAGTTCAGCGCTCACCGGGTCGTCACAGGGTCTACAGACAGAGGATAGGATTAGGGTTAGGGTTACCAGACATGGTGGGGGTCACTAACGGGGTTAGGGGGTCTCTAACAGACCTGTTGAGGGTCTCTTACAGAGCTGTTGGGGGTCTGTAAAAGACATGGTGGGGGTCTCTAACAGGGGGGTAGGGGGTCTCTAACAGACAAGGTTGGGGTCTCTAACAGACATGGTGAGGGTCTCTAACAGTTTGGTCGGGTTCTCTAACAGGGGGGTCTGGGGTCTTACAAGGTCTCAGCCTGCTTCTCAGAGAACACCCGGATGCAGAAGTCTCCGTTGAGGTGCGGTTCGAAGGTGGACGGGACGATCAGGTACTCTCCGGGCGGTAGCTTGAAGCGGGTGCTGACCTCCCGCAGGTTGATGAAGGTCTCAGACTTGGCGGTCTGGGCGTGGGTCAAGAAGAAGTTCTTGTCCAGGTGGACCTCTCTCTGTCCGTAGAACTGGGGGGGGTCAGAAGAAACAGCCAATGAGCATCGTTTTTAAAACCTTTCAAACATCTATTATTACAGACATTTCCAGATCATCATCTCCCAAAACCTTCATCACATTTCAAAAGATGTCTCACACAGCTCTTGACTCCTTGGTTCTGACTGGTCTGTCAGATTCTACAGTCTAGTAGAACAGAAGACTGTTGCTAGGAATAACGTTCACATATATTTGAGTTTTTTTAGGCTTTTAGTCTGGATTAAGAGCACAGAGACAGCACTGGAGAAGGTTAATGACCCTGTAATGACATCAGAGGACACCATTGACCTTCATATTATTTTACAGAGCCCAGTTGCATCTCTGAAACTGCACCGGGCTAGTTTATGTGAATGGTCTGTGTGTGTGTGTGTGTGTGTGTGTGTGTGTGTGTGTGTGTGTGTGTGTGTGTGTGTGTGTGTGTGTGTGTGTGTGTGTGTGTGTGTGTGTGTGTGTGTGTGTTAACGGTGAATTCATGTTAGAGTCCTGCAGGGTTATTCACCTTATCTGCTTCTGTCAGGCAGAATGATAAGAAATCACTCTATGTAATGCAGGTGATATCAGATGAATACAATCGGTTAACTTTTAGCATGGTTTGTGGACAAAAAATGTGAAAGACCTTCAGCTCTTTTATGTTAACCACAAAAGAACTGGAGTGATGAACCCTCTGAATCACTTTATCTGCATCACTTTATAGTACTTTGTTGTAGTCACTTCTAGTCTGGACTATAGTAACTTCTTATTCTCAGGCGATCTCCCAATGACACTATGCAGATGATCCAGAATGTGGCTCCAAACCATAAGATTCTTGCTTTCACATTAAACCAGAGGAGATGTGTGGGTACAGAGCTCACCTGTTTGGGAAGCTGGAGCAAAACAAAGGACAAGACAAGGGTAAGTTCGGACCAGGATCTGTGGATACATCTCAGAACACTTAAGATGCTTTACTTCTTGATCTGATCATAAAGGTGTTCAGTTCTCACATCGTAGATGGCAAACCCAATGGTGTGCATGTCCTCTCCTTGTTTCCGGAGCTTTCTGCGGTTCTTCTGGATCAGACCGACCACAAAGCTGCAGCCCACTTCTCCATCATCCGGGTCGTCATCTTCCTCCTCCAATTTGATCACTATTTGAGGATTCATCCAGAACGTATCTGCAGAGGGAGAACCACAGCGGGAACTCTTTCAACCTCAGGGCTCACACTGAAGAAGGTTTAGACCTGTACTCACAGGGCTCACACTGAAGAAGGTTTAGACCTGTACTCACAGGGCTCACACTGAAGAAGGTTTAGACCTGTACTCACAGGGCTCACACTGAAGAAGGTTTAGACCTGTACTCACAGGGCTCACACTGAAGAAGGTTTAGACCTGTACTCACAGGGCTCACACTGAAGAAGGTTTAGTCCTGTACTCACAGGGCTCACACTGAAGAAGGTTTAGACCTGTACTCACAGGGCTCACACTGAAGAAGGTTTAGACCTGTACTCACAGGGCTCACACTGAAGAAGGTTTAGACCTGTACTCACAGGGCTCACACTGAAGAAGGTTTAGACCTGTACTCACAGGGCTCACACTGAAGAAGGTTTAGACCTGTACTCACAGGGCTCACACTGAAGAAGGTTTAGACCTGTACTCACAGGGCTCACACTGAAGAAGGTTTAGACCTGTACTCACAGGGCTCACACTGAAGAAGGTTTAGACCTGTACTCACAGGGCTCACACTGAAGAAGGTTTAGACCTGTACTCACAGGGCTCACACTGAAGAAGGTTTAGTCCTGTACTCACAGGGCTCACACTGAAGAAGGTTTAGTCCTGTACTCACAGGGCTCACACTGAAGAAGGTTTAGTCCTGTACTCACAGGGCTCACACTGAAGAAGGTTTAGACCTGTACTCACAGGGCTCACACTGAAGAAGGTTTAGACCTGTACTCACAGGGCTCACACTGAAGAAGGTTTAGACCTGTACTCACAGGGCTCACACTGAAGAAGGTTTAGACCTGTACTCACAGGGCTCACACTGAAGAAGGTTTAGACCTGTACTCACAGGGCTCACACTGAAGAAGGTTTAGACCTGTACTCACAGGGCTCACACTGAAGAAGGTTTAGTCCTGTACTCACAGGGCTCACACTGAAGAAGGTTTAGTCCTGTACTCACAGGGCTCACACTGAAGAAGGTTTAGACCTGTACTCACAGGGCTCACACTGAAGAAGGTTTAGACCTGTACTCACAGGGCTCACACTGAAGAAGGTTTAGTCCTGTACTCACAGGGCTCACACTGAAGAAGGTTTAGACCTGTACTCACAGGGCTCACACTGAAGAAGGTTTAGACCTGTACTCACAGGGCTCACACTGAAGAAGGTTTAGACCTGTACTCACAGGGCTCACACTGAAGAAGGTTTAGACCTGTACTCACAGGGCTCACACTGAAGAAGGTTTAGACCTGTACTCACAGGGGTGGTTTCTGCAACCTCCAGCAGTGGACCCTTTCCTCCAGTTACCGTCTAACTTGGTGACACTCCAGTGTTTGACGGAGTCGTCGTCGATGGTGTCTGGGGTCAAAGTGCAAACCTCGACACGAGAGTAGTGACGCAGGAAGTCGGTGTAAGACATCCTGCAGAAAGAGGATAGGGAGGAGCTCTATATGAATATACATGTATTTACATATGTACTAACATATGTGTATGAGGGGTCATGACATCACCAGAACTCGCCATCCTCTGCGTTGGCATGTGGACAATCTCCCTGCACGTACTTCCACTCCGTCGATCTGTGCACGAATAAAGATTAATGACGCTGTTGAGTTTTTCTCAGAACATGAAAACATAAACAGGACTAAAGGAGGCGTGTCAGCCCTCCTGCTCCCAAAAACCTACAGAAAGGTCTTCATTGTCTGAAGCACCACTCTCCATATCATCTCCTCCCCTCCTCTTCTCTAACGTCATCACATTTATAAGAAGATACGACTAATGGATTCTTTCTCTGTTTACATACATGATTGTCAGTGTTGTGTTTGACTCATGTTGTGTGTCAGTGTTGTGTTTGACTCATGTTGTGTGTCAGTGTTGTGTTTGACTCATGTTGTGTGTCAGTGTTGTGTTTGACTCATGTTGTGTGTCAGTGTTGTGTTTGACTCATGTTGTGTGTCAGTGTAGTGTTTGACTCATGTTGTGTGTCAGTGTTGTGTTTGACTCATGTTGTGTGTCAGTGTTGTGTTTGACTCATGTTGTGTGTCAGTGTTGTGTTTGACTCATGTTGTGTGTCAGTGTTGTGTTTGACTCATGTTGTGTGTCAGTGTTGTGTTTGACTCATGTTGTGTGTCAGTGTTGTGTTTGACTCATGTTGTGTGTCAGTGTTGTGTTTGACTCATGTTGTGTGTCAGTGTTGTGTTTGACTCATGTTGTGTGTCAGTGTTGTGTTTGACTCATGTTGTGTGTCAGTGTTGTGTTTGACTCATGTTGTGTGTCAGTGTTGTGTTTGACTCATGTTGTGTGTCAGTGTTGTGTTTGACTCATGTTGTGTGTCAGTGTTGTGTTTGACTCATGTTGTGTGTCAGTGTTGTGTTTGACTCATGTTGTGTGTCAGTGTTGTGTTTGACTCATGTTGTGTGTCAGTGTTGTGTTTGACTCATGTTGTGTGTCAGTGTTGTGTTTGACTCATGTTGTGTGTCAGTGTTGTGTTTGACTCATGTTGTGTGTCAGTGTTGTGTTTGACTCATGTTGTGTGTCAGTGTTGTGTTTGACTCATGTTGTGTGTCAGTGTAGTGTTTGACTCATGTTGTGTGTCAGTGTTGTGTTTGACTCATGTTGTGTGTCAGTGTTGTGTTTGACTCATGTTGTGTGTCAGTGTTGTGTTTGACTCATGTTGTGTGTCAGTGTTGTGGTGTGTGTGGGTCATATTGTGTGTCAGTGCTGTGTTTGACTCATGTTGCATGTCAGTGTTGTGGTGTGTGTGGGTCATGTTGTGTGTTGTGGTGTCTTTGGTTACCCATCACTCCAGGCCCCGGTCCACTCCACCTGACCCCAGGGGTTTCTGACCCGCACAAGTTTCTCCTGGCGCCCCCTGTAGTTTACCTGAAGGAAACACCTTGTTTAGTTTCCTCTCATCACTCCTCTCTCAGTTGGAGGAGGATTAGGGTTAGGGTTAGGTTTCAGTGGAAGTGGTAGGGTTAGTGGCCTCACCTCCACGGCACCGGTCAGAGAGTAGGCGTGTCCTTTCACAAGTTTCTGACGAGTGACAGCCTCTGAGTCTGCGGCACTGGTGATCTGCAATCAAAACAAAGACGGCTTAGTCAAAATCACCATCTTAATCTTCATCACCTCCATCATTACATTATATGACACTGTTATTCAATGGGAATAACATTCGGTACATTAGCTTCCCATAGGTCTAACCTAAGTACTACATCATTTTGTTTAATTTTGTCTAAGTTGCAGTGGTAACAGGAGGGTTTTCAGTCAAGATGTGTCGACTCTCTGATATCCTGATCTTGATGGGGAGCTCGTTCCAGCTTTTTAGAGCCAGGATAGCAAACGTGCAGGTTCATGTTAAGCTGACTGGACGATGCAGAGCGAATTGCACTTGTTGCAGTATATGGTTTACCCATGTCCCGGATTGAAGGAAGGACTGGATCCTTGAACATTACGGTGTACAGATTGTTCTGGGTCAGTAGGTATCCTCCTGGTGTTGTTCAATGTCAGTAGGTATCCTCCTGATGGTGTTCTGGCTCAGCAGGTATCCTCCTGGTGTTGTTCAATGTCAGTAGGTATCCTCCTGATGGTGTTCTGGCTCAGCAGGTATCCTCCTGATGGTGTTCTGGCTCAGCAGGTATCCTCTTGATGGTGTTCTGGCTCAGCAGGCATCCTCCTGATGGTGTTCTGGCTCAGCAGGTATCCTCCTGATGGTGTTCTGGCTCAGCAGGTATCCTCTTGATGGTGTTCTGGCTCAGCAGGCATCCTCCTGATGGTGTTCTGGCTCAGCAGGTATCCTCCTGATGGTGTTCTGGCTAAGCACGTATCCTCCTGATGGTGTTCTGGCTCAGCAGGTATCCTCCTGATGGTGTACAGAGTCCTGTAGTTGCAGTCTAACCTTTAGCTTATGTATATACTTCGGAGTTATTATTTGATATAAAATGTCTCCAATCCTGGAAGAAGAAACACTATACAGACAACTTAAATGGATAATAAAAGCCATGAGAACATAGAACAGGGATGTCCAAACTTTTCTCACTAAGGGCCACATACAATAAAACATACGAAAGTCTGGGTCCCTAACTAGAGCAGAAGTATATTGCCTCAAAAGTTGAGTTATAATTAGCAAAAATCAATCAATTGATACTTGAAAATGCTTTAAGAAAAAAACAGCCTTTCAATTATTTTGTTGGCAGCTCATTCATTAAAACAGGACCCTCAGATTGCTCATAAAAAGGGGAAATATGAAGGGTCTATTCCAAGCGTGTTGTGCAAATAAGTTATTGGGCTTTTTTTTTATCAACTAAGATTTGTTCGAAAACATTTTCAACTTTAATTTACTGAATTTATTTGAAAAGTGGTTTTATTAAGACATGAATAATGTGTCATATGTAAACATACGAAGTACAGGAACAGGTTTCATTTGTGGTCCATATTCAATTATACTTTTAGAATTAGCTGAGGGCCGATTTAAATTGGCCTTCGGGCCGCATTTGGCCCCCGGGCCATAGTTTGGACATCCCTGACATAGAAGATAACTCACGTCGATGGAGCAGCCCAGCAGTGCTCCGGCCTCCAACGCTTTCTTGAGGATCTGGAACAGGTTTGAGGGGGGGCGCTGTAGGTCAAAGTTCTCAGCAATGCCTCCGGTGAAATCCTCAAAGCCCTCGGTGGTGGATCCGCCAGACAGTGCTTCATAGCAGCCGCACACCCTGTGACAGAAACCCAGCAGACATTGGAGAGTGACTACACCATGGACAACTAACACATCTGGTACTGCTGGGACTATATCAACCCATCACGTTCTATAATAATTCAATATGGATCGCACATTTCACATATTGCTGTTTCACAACGCTTGCCATGGGATTTTACCATATACCATTATAGTTGATTTATTCACTTTTTCTTTGGAAAATCTCCAAATGAGTAGATATCATTTTTGATTTATTACATGTTAGTAGACAGAGATGTCCTGAATCAAAGTTCAGTCACTGCGTGTGTAGTGACGGCTGTCTGTCTGTGTGCAGATAACATCGTAACTATGCTTCAGCACTTCCAATATAAGACTGATCAATACAACACATGAAGTGGTTCCTGTTTCAGTGGTTTGTAAACAGAGGATTGTCCGGTTGAATCCAGGGATGGTCTTACTTGGCGTAGGCTTTCTCCAGCAGAGCGCTCCAGAACTCCCTCCCCTCAGCAGAGTGAACGAACAGCAGCTCTCCGTCTTTCACCGGCAGCCGGTCGTCGATCACAACGTCCACCCACTCCCCGAACTGCCAGAACTACAGAAACAGAGAGGACTTTTACTTCATTCTTTTGGTTTTAAACCTGTGAGTTGTCGTAAGACTCCAAATATTATCTCTAAGAATCAACAGTTCATCATAAATACGTGACTCGTTTAGTTAATATACTCTTACGGTTTTCCACTGAGGAAGTGTAGACCGATTCTCAGCTGATCGCAGCAACCAGACAACCCTGTCATCAGTAACTCAACAGAGGAGCATTTGTCCTAACCCCAGCCGCCCCAACGTCTCTTTTACCTGGAAGTGGAAGATGCCAGCGTAGTCGTCACCAAAGCCCTGGTCCGTCGGAACAACTCTGGCCATCACATATTCGTTCAGCGTCAGAGAGGCGATGGCCGCCAACAGCCAGCAGTCACCTGGACAGGAAACAGGAATCAAGCTCATTACTGCTCCCTGCAGGCCGCACAGCTCGTTACAGGCTCGCTACTGCCCCCTGCAGGCCGCACAGCTTGTTACAGGCTCAATACTGCCCCCTGCAGGATGCACAGCTCGTTACAGGCTCACTACTGCCCCCTGCAGGATGCACAGCTCGTTACAGGCTCACTACTGCCCCCTGCAGGCCGCACAGCTCGTTACAGGCTCACTACTGCCCCCTGCAGGATGCACAGCTCGTTACAGGCTCATTACTGCCCCCTGCAGGCCGCACAGCTCGTTACAGGCTCACTACTGCCCCCTGGAGGATGCACAGCTCGTCACAGGCTTATTACTGACCCCTGCAGGCCGCACAGTTCGTTACAGGCTCACTACTGCCCCCTGGAGGATGCACAGCTCGTCACAGGCTTATTACTGCCCCCTGCAGGATGCACAGCTCCTTACAGGCTCAGTACTGCTCCCTGCAGGATGCACAGCTCGTTACAGGCTCAGTACTGCCCCCTGCTGGCCGCACAGTGCATGAAAGACTCTGTACTGACAGGAACACGTTATGGGCTTTGTCGGGTTTAAGGATTTGTTAGTGGAGGCTGGACAGACAGGAACACTAACTCATCAAATATTGTATTACAACCCACCCTCTCCTTTGTACTTCCTCACCACAGATATTCACTGTCTACATGTTCCTTCGAGCTCTCTCTCAACTAAATGTTTCTGAGAAAAAAAGGCAAAGATAGTTAGATTACGAAAAACTTGAAAGTATATATATAATATATATTATTACGTATAATGCATATCCATCCGCCTAGTGTTTGGATAGCTGGAAACAAAACTTCAAAGTTACTCAACAACAGAGTCTGTGGTTTAGAATGGCACGGCATGCCGTGACTCATACACCACACCAGGGAGGGTGTGTGTGTGTGTGTGTGTGTGTGTGTGTGTGTGTGCACGTGCGTGCATGTGTGTGTGTGTGTGTGACAGCCCCTTCCCCCCAACAATAGCTGGCAGGCTTCTTCCTGTCCTGCTCAGCCAATCAGGGCTCAGCGTGGCACGCCCTCAGATTCCAGCAGCCGGTCCTCATTAAGTCCTCTGTTAGAAAAACTATGGATCATACACTCACACACTCTGCTGATCACACACTCACACACACTGCTGATCACACACTCTGCTGATCACACACTCACACACTCTGCTGATCACACACTGACAAACACTGCTGATCACACACTCTGCTGATCACACACTCACACACTCTGCTGATCACACACTCTGCTGATCACACACTCACACACTCTGCTGATCACACACTGACAAACACTGCTGATCAGACACTCACACACTGAGAACATGTTATGGAATGTGGAAACAAGTTTCTAACTCCTGTCGTCTCTTCTCTGAAACGCTGACCTTAAACTGATCTGACTGAGACAAAAAGTCACCCTACTGTGCTGCATTCAGGAACAGTCTCGGAAAGTGGTGCATCAGGGACAGAAGCCTCACCCAAAGCTCCCTGGCAGATGTCGGTTCTGGTTGCTCCGCCCACGATGAATTCAGGATTAGAGACAAGTTCCTAAAGGTGGGGGGGGAATATGAATAGTAATTACTATACTTTACATTATATACTGTCAATGTGAATAATACTCACACTCTGACTGCCTGACAGATTCAGAATCAGAATCACTTTAATCGTCCCACAGAGTTACACATCAGCAAGAAGAACCTTAAGGTGTGTGTGTGTGTGTGTGTGTGTGTGTGTGTGTGTGTGTGTGTGTGTGTGTGTGTGTGTGTGTGTGTGTGTGTGTGTGTGTGTGTGTTGTACTGGGTTTATATGTATTTAATATGAGAACCATGTGATGTGTCCCTCTGTTTTTGAGAGCGTAGTGACTCATCCCTCCAGAATGCAGGATCTCTGATGACTCAAATATCCCTCAGATTTGTTTTAAGTATTCATTCTATTTTCAACTCAGTTTAAATTTTACATCGTAAAATCTCTATTTGCAGCAAATGTTTTGACATGTCTTGTTTTATTATTTTATTATCTATAAATATATTTATTCTCCAGTGTATGAGACTATGAGGAGATAAAATGTCAAATTTACTACTACAGCATTAAATCAATAACATGTTAACTACAGCATGAAATCAATAACATGTTAACTACAGCATTAAATCAATAACATGTTAACTGCAGCATTAAATCAATAACATGTTAACTGCAGCATTAAATCAATAACATGTTAACTACAGCATTAAATCAATAACATGTTAACTGCAGCATTAAATCAATAACATGTTAACTGCAGCATTAAATCAATAACATGTTAACTACAGCATTAAATCAATAACATGTTAACTGCAGCATTAAATCAATAACATGTTAACTACAGCATGAAATCAATAACATGTTAACTACAGTATTAAATCAATAACATGTTAACTACAGTATTAAATCAATAACATGTTAACTACAGCATTAAATCAATAACATGTTAACTACAGCATGAAATCAATAACATGTTAACTGCAGTATTAAATCAATAACATGTTAACTACAGTATTAAATCAATAACATGTTAACTACAGCATTAAATCAATAACATGTTAACTGCAGCATTAAATCAATAACATGTTAACTGCAGCATTAAATCAATAACATGTTAACTACAGTATTACATCAATAACATGTTAACTACAGCATTAAATCAATAACATGTTAACTACAGCATTAAATCAATAACATGTTAACTGCAGCATTAAATCAATAACATGTTAACTACAGTATTACATCAATAACATGTTAACTACAGTATTACATCAATAACATGTTAACTACAGCATTAAATCAATAACATGTTAACTACAGCATTAAATCAATAACATGTTAACTGCAGCATTAAATCAATAACATGTTAACTACAGTATTACATCAATAACATTTTAACTGCAGCATTAAATCAATAACATGTTAACTGCAGCATTAAATCAATAACATGTTAACTACAGCATTACATCAATAACATGTTAACTGCAGCATTAAATCAATAACATGTTAACTGCAGCATTAAATCAATAACATGTTAACTGCAGCATTAAATCAATAACATGTTAACTGCAGCATTAAATCAATAACATGTTAACTACAGCATGAAATCAATAACATGTTAACTGCAGCATTAAATCGATAACATGTTAACTGCAGCATTAAATCGATAACATGTTAACTACAGCATGAAATCATAACATGTTAACTACAGCATGAAATCAATAACATGTTAACGGCAGTATTAAATCAATAACATGTTAACTGCAGTATTAAATCAATAACATGTTAACTACAGCATTAAATCAATAACATGTTAACTGCAGCATTAAATCAATAACATGTTAACTACAGTATTAAATCAATAACATGTTAACTGCAGCATTAAATCAATAACATGTTAACTACAGCATTACATCAATAACATGTTAACTACAGCATTAAATCAATAACATGTTAACTACAGCATTAAATCAATAACATGTTAACTGCAGCATTAAATCAATAACATGTTAACTGCAGCATTAAATCAATAACATGTTAACTACAGCATTAAATCAATAACATGTTAACTACAATATTACATCAATAACATGTTAACTACAGCATTAAATCAATAACATGTTAACTACAATATTACATCAATAACATGTTAACTGCAGTATTAAATCAATAACATGTTAACTACAGCATTAAATCAATAACATGTTAACTGCAGTATTACATCAATAACATGTTAACTGCAGCATTAAATCAATAACATGTTAACTACAGCATTACATCAATAACATGTAACTGCAGCATTAAATCAATAACATGTTAACTGCAGTATTAAATCAATAACATGTTAACTGCAGTATTAAATCAATAACATGTTAACTACAGTATTAAATCAATAACATGTTAACTGCAGTATTAAATCAATAACATGTTAACTGCAGTATTAAATCAATAACATGTTAACTGCAGCATTAAATCAATAACATGTTAACTGCAGTATTAAATCAATAACATGTTAACTACAGTATTAAATCAATAACATGTTAACTGCAGTATTAAATCAATAACATGTTAACTGCAGTATTAAATCAATAACATGTTAACTGCAGCATTAAATCAATAACATGTTAACTACAGTATTAAATCAATAACATGTTAACTGCAGCATTAAATCAATAACATGTTAACTACAGCATTACATCAATAACATGTTAACTACAGCATTAAATCAATAACATGTTAACTACAGCATTAAATCAATAACATGTTAACTGCAGCATTAAATCAATAACATGTTAACTGCAGCATTAAATCAATAACATGTTAACTACAGCATTAAATCAATAACATGTTAACTACAATATTACATCAATAACATGTTAACTACAGCATTAAATCAATAACATGTTAACTGCAGTATTACATCAATAACATGTTAACTGCAGCATTAAATCAATAACATGTTAACTACAGTATTAAATCAATAACATGTTAACTACAGCATTAAATCAATAACATGTTAACTACAGCATTAAATCAATAACATGTTAACTGCAGTATTAAATCAATAACATGTTAACTACAGTATTAAAATCAATAACATGTTTAACTGCAGTATTAAATCAATAACATGTTAACTGCAGTATTAAATCAATAACATGTTAACTACAGCATTAAATCAATAACATGTTAACTACAGCATTAAATCAATAACATGTTAACTGCATTTTTAAATCAATAACATGTTAACTACAGTATTAAATCAATAACATGTTAACTACAGTATTAAATCAATAACATGTTAACTGCAGTATTAAATCAATAACATGTTAACTGCAGTATTAAATCAATAACATGTTAACTGCAGTATTAAATCAATAACATGTTAACTACAGCATTAAATCAATAACATGTTAACTGCAGCATTAAATCAATAACATGTTAACTACAGCATTAAATCAATAACATGTTAACTGCAGTATTAAATCAATAACATGTTAACTACAGCATTAAATCAATAACATGTTAACTACAGTATTAAATCAATAACATGTAACTGCAGCATTAAATCAATAACATGTTAACTACAGTATTAAATCAATAACATGTTAACTGCGAGTATTAAATCAATAACATGTTAGCTACAGCATTAAATCAATAACATGTTAACTACAGTATTAAATCAATAACATGTTAACTACAGCATTACATCAATAACATGTTAACTGCAGTATTAAATCAATAACATGTTAACTACAGCATTAAATCAATAACATGTTAACTACAGCATTAAATCAATAACATGTTAACTACAGCATTAAATCAATAACATGTTAACTACAGCATGAAATCAATAACATGTTAACTACAGCATTAAATCAATAACATGTTAACTACAGTATTAAATCAATAACATGTTAACTACAGCATTAAATCAATAACATGTTAACTACAGCATTAAATCAATAACATGTTAACTGCAGTATTAAATCAATAACATGTTAACTACAGCATTAAATCAATAACATGTTAACTACAGCATTAAATCAATAACATGTTAACTACAGCATTAAATCAATAACATGTTAACTGCAGTATTAAATCAATAACATGTTAACTACAGTATTAAATCAATAACATGTTTAACTGCAGCATTACATCAATAACATGTTAACTACAGCATTAAATCAATAACATGTTAACTGCAGCATTACATCAATAACATGTTAACTACAGTATTAAATCAATAACATGTTAACTGCAGCATTAAATCAATAACATGTTAACTACAGTATTAAATCAATAACATGTTAACTGCAGCATTAAATCAATAACATGTTAACTACAGCATTAAATCAATAACATGTTAACTACAGCATTAAATCAATAACATGTTAACTACAGTATTAAATCAATAACATGTTAACTGCAGCATTAAATCAATAACATGTTAACTACAGCATTAAATCAATAACATGTTAACTACAGTATTAAATCAATAACATGTTAACTACAGTATTAAATCAATAACATGTTAACTGCAGCATTAAATCAATAACATGTTAACTACAGCATTACATCAATAACATGTTAACTACAGCATTAAATCAATAACATGTTAACTACAGCATTAAATCAATAACATGTTAACTGCAGCATGAAATCAATAACATGTTAACTACAGCATTACATCAATAACATGTTAACTGCAGCATTAAATCAATAACATGTTAACTACAGCATTAAATCAATAACATGTTAACTGCAGTATTAAATCAATAACATGTTAACTACAGCATTAAATCAATAACATGTTAACTACAGTATTAAATCAATAACATGTTAACTGCAGCATTAAATCAATAACATGTTAACTACAGTATTAAATCAATAACATTTTAACTGCAGTATTAAATCAATAACATGTTAGCTACAGCATTAAATCAATAACATGTTAACTACAGTATTAAATCAATAACATGTTAACTACAGCATTACATCAATAACATGGTTAACTGCAGTATTAAATCAATAACATGTTAACTACAGCATTAAATCAATAACATGTTAACTACAAGCATTAAATCAATAACATGTTAACTACAGCATTAAATCAATAACATGTTAACTACAGCATTAAATCAATAACATGTTAACTACAGCATTAAATCAATAACATTTAACTACAGTATTAAATCAATAACATGTTAACTACAGCATTAAATCAATAACATGTTAACTACAGCATTAAATCAATAACATGTTAACTGCAGTATTAAATCAATAACATGTTAACTACAGCATTAAATCAATAACATGTTAACTACAGCATTAAATCAATAACATGTTAACTACAGCATTAAATCAATAACATGTTAACGCAGTATTAAATCAATAACATGTTAACTACAGTATTAAATCAATAACATGTTAACTGCAGCATTACATCAATAACATGTTAACTACAGCATTAAATCAATAACATGTTAACTGCAGCATTACATCAATAACATGTTAACTACAGTATTAAATCAATAACATGTTAACTGCAGCAATAAATCAATAACATGTTAACTACAGTATTAAATCAATAACATGTTAACTGCAGTATAAATCAATAACATGTTAACTACAGTATTAAATCAATAACATGTTAACTACAGTATTAAATCAATAACATGTTAACTGCAGCATTAAATCAATAACATGTTAACTACAGCATTAAATCAATAACATGTTAACTACAGTATTAAATCAATAACATGTTAACTGCAGCATTAAATCAATAACATGTTAACTACAGCATTAAATCAATAACATGTTAACTACAGTATTAAATCAATAACATGTTAACTACAGTATTAAATCAATAACATGTTAACTGCAGCATTAAATCAATAACATGTTAACTACAGCATTACATCAATAACATGTTAACTACAGCATTAAATCAATAACATGTTAACTACAGCATTAAATCAATAACATGTTAACTGCAGCATTAAATCTTCAACAGAACAAATCTGATGGATAAGTCTCAGTTCAATCTGAACCCAACCCTACTAACTTCAAACTAACTTCAAACTAACTTCAAACTAACTTCAAACTAACTTCAAACTAACTTCAAACTAACTTCATACTAACTTCAAACTAACTTCAAACTAACTTCAAACTAACTTCAAACTAACTCCATACTAACTTCAAACTAACTTCAAACTAACTTCATACTAACTTCATACTAACTTCAAAACTAACTCCATACTAACTTCAAACTAACTTCAAACTAACTTCATACTAACTTCATACTAAACTTCAAACTATTTTCATACTAACTTCAAACTAACTTCAAACTAACTCCATACTAACTTCATACTAACTTCATACTAACTTCAAACTAACTTCAAACTAACTCCATACTAACTTCATACTAGCTTCATACTAACTTCTTACTAACTTCAAACTAACTTAAAACAAAACCCAAACAAAACTTAAATACTTTTTTTTAAATACAAATTTCATACTAACTCCATACAAACCCCCTATTTCCCTAATTAACTAATTTCCCAAACAACTCCATACTAACTTCAAACAAAATTTCAAACAAACCTACAAACTAATTCATACTAACTTCAAACTAACTTTAAACTAACTTCATCAAAATTTCAAACAAACCTTAAAACTAACTCCATACAAACTTCAAACAAAACTTAAAAACAAACTCCATACTAACTTCAAACAAAACTTAAAACAAACCCCTTTACAAAACTTCAAACAAAATTAAAACTAACTTCATACTAACCCCCCCCATACTAACTTCAAATTTACTTCTCAAACTTCAAACTAATTTTAAATACTAATTTCAACAATTTCAAATTTCTTAAAATTTAACTCCATACAAACTTCAAATAATTTTAAAACTAACCCCCATCTAACTTAAAACTAACTTCAAACTAACTCCATACTAACTTCAAACTAACTTCAAACTAACTTCATACTAACTTCATACTAACTTCAAACTAACTTCATACTAACTTCAAACTAACTCATACTAACTTCAAACTAACTTCATACTAACTTCATACTAACTTCATACTAACTTCAAACTAACTCCATACTAACTTCATACTAACTTCATACTAACTTCAAACTAACTTCATACTAACTTCAAACTAACTCCATACTAACTTCAAACTAACTTCAAACTAACTTTATACTAACTCATACTAACTTCATACTAACTTCAAACTAACTTCAAACTAACTCCATACTAACTTCAAACTAACTTCAAACTAATTTCATACTAACTCATTCTAACTTCAAACTAACTTCATACTAACTTCATACTAACTCATACTAACGTTCAAACTAACTTCAAACTAACATCCATACTAACTTCAATACTAACTTCAAACTAACTTCAAACTAACTTCAAACTAACTTCAAACTAACTTCATACTAACTTCAAACTAACTTCAAACTAACTCCATACTACTTCATACTAACTCCATACTAACTTCATACTATCTTCAAACTAACTTCATACTAACTTCAAACTAACTCCATACTAACTTCATACTAACTTCAAACTAACTTCAAACTAACTTCATACTAACTTCAAACTAACTTCAAACTAACTTCAAACTAACTTCATACTAACTTCAAACTAACTTCAAACTAACTCATACTAACTTCAAACTAACTTCAAACTAACTTCATACTAACTTCAACTAACTTCAAACTAACTTCATACTAACTTCATACTAACTTCAAACTAACTTCAAACTAACTCCATACTAACTTCAAACTAACTTCATACTAACTCATACTAACTTCAAACTAACTTCAAACTAACTTCAAACTAACTTCAAACTAACTCCAAACTAACTTCAAACTAACTTCAAACTAACTTCAAACTAACTTCAAACTAACTTCATACTAACTTCAAACTAACTCCATACTAACTCCAAACTAACTTCAAACTAACTTCAAACTAACTTCAAACTAACTCCATACTAACTTCAAACTAACTTCAAACTAACTTCATACTAACTTCATACTAACTTCAAACTAACTTCATACTAACTTCAAACTAACTCCATACTAACTTCATACTAGCTTCATACTAACTTCTTACTAACTTCAAACTAACTTCAAACTAACTCCATACTAACTTCATACTAACTTCATACTAACTTCATACTAACTCCATACTAACTCCATACTAACTTCAAACTAACTTCATACTAACTCATACTAACTTCAAACTAACTTCAAACTAACTTCATACTAACTTCATACTAACTTCAAACTAACTTCATACTAACTTCATACTAACTTCAAACTAACTTCAAACTAACTCCATACTAACTTCAAACTAACTTCATACTAACTCCATACTAACTTCAAACTAACTTCAAACTAACTCCATACTAACTTCAAACTAACTTCAAACTAACTTCATACTAACTTCATACTAACTTCAAACTAACTTCATACTAACTTCAAACTAACTTCATACTAACTTCAAACTAACTTCATACTAACTTCAAACTAACTTCATACTAACTTCAAACTAACTCCATACTAACTTCAAACTAACTTCAAACTAACTTCATACTAACTTCATACTAACTTCAAACTAACTCCATACTAACTTCATACTAACTTCATACTAACTTCAAACTAACTTCATACTAACTTCAAACTAACTCCATACTAACTTCAAACTAACTTCAAACTAACTTCATACTAACTTCATACTAACTTCATACTAACTTCAAACTAACTTCAAACTAACTCCATACTAACTTCAAACTAACTTCAAACTAATTTCATACTAACTTCATACTAACTTCAAACTAAGTTCATACTAACTTCATACTAACTTCATACTAACTTCAAACTAACTTCAAACTAACTCCATACTAACTTCAAACTAACTTCATACTAACTTCAAACTAACTTCAAACTAACTCCATACTAACTTCATACTAACTTCAAACTAACTTCATACTAACTTCAAACTATTTCATACTAACTCCATACTAACTTCATACTAACTTCATACTAACTTCAAACTAACTTCAAACTAACTCCATACTAACTTCAAACTAACTTCAAACTAACTCATACTAACTTCATACTAACTTCAACTAACTTCATACTAACTTCATACTAACTTCATACTAACTCCATACTAACTTCATACTAACTTCATACTAACTTCAAACTAACTTCAAACTAACTTCATACTAACTTCAAACTAACTTCAAACTAACTCCATACTAACTTCATACTAACTTCAAACTAACTCCATACTAACTTCATACTAACTTCAAACTAACTTCAAACTAACTTCATACTAACTTCAAACTAACTTCAAACTAACTCCATACTAACTTCATACTAACTTCAAACTAACTCCAAACTAACTTCAAACTAACTCCATACTAACTCCATACTAACTTCATACTAACTTCAAACTAACTCCATACTAACTTCATACTAACTTCAAACTAACTTCATACTAACTTCATACTAACTTCATACTAACTCCATACTAACTTCATACTAACTTCATACTAACTTCAAACTAACTTCAAACTAACTTCATACTAACTTCAAACTAACTTCAAACTAACTCCATACTAACTTCATACTAACTTCAAACTAACTTCAAACTAACTTCAAACTAACTCCATACTAACTTCAAACTAACTTCATACTAACTCCATACTAACTTCAAACTAACTTCATACTAACTCCATACTAACTTCAAACTAATTTCATACTAACTTCATACTAACTTCAAACTAACTTCAAACTAATTCATACTAACTTCATACTAACTCCATACTAACTTCAAACTAACTTCAAACTAACTTCAAACTAATTTCATACTAACTTCATACTAACTTCAAACTAAGTTCATACTAACTTCATACTAACTTCATACTAACTTCAAACTAACTTCAAACTAACTCATACTAACTTCAAACTAACTTCAAACTAACTTCAAACTAACTTCATACTAACTTCATACTAACTTCAAACTAACTTCAAACTAATTTCATACTAACTTCATACTAACTTCATACTAACTTCAAACTAACTTCAAACTAACTCCATACTAACTTCAAACTAACTTCAAACTAACTTCAAACTAACTTCATACTAACTTCAAACTAACTTCAAACTAACTTCATACTAACTTCATACTAACTTCAAACTAACTTCAAACTAACTCCATACTAACTTCAAACTAACTTCATACTAACTTCATACTAACTTCATACCATCCGATCTCCTTCACATCTGTAACCTCTGTTCTCTCTCTCTTTCTCTGTCTGTCTGTCTCTATGATAGGTCCATTATCTGTGTGTGTGTGTGTGTGTGTGTGTGTGTGTGTGTGTGTGTGTGTGTGTGTGTGTGTGTGTGTGTGTGTGTGTGTTAGCAGAGTAATGTCTTTTTCTGATTTTTCTGACACGTTTGACATGCAAGGAATTCCAGTGTTTTTCCGTGTGGGCGGGGCTGGCAGTAAAGAGTCTTCAGGTATTCTGCAAACAAACAACCCCCCCCCCCCCCCCCCCCACACACACACACACCGTCTTACCGTTGGCCTCTTCCAGGTGACCCCCCGGACTTTGGGGGACGCGCGGCCAAGCTCTTTGAAGCCGAGCGCCTCCGGAGCAGCGGGGAATGCGGGGTCTGAGAACAGGATCCCGGAGGAGCGGCTCTGGTCCCGCAGCGCACAGAAATCCTGGTTCAGATACCGAGTCGCGTTTGCGTTGGTCCCGAAACCCGCGGCGAGAGCGCGCTTCTTCGCGAGCGTGGACGCAACCCCCGACATGTTGGTGAGGGAGAGGAGGAAAACGTGAGGAAGAAGAGCAAAGTTAAAAACTCTGCTCCGACTGAGAGCTAACTTTCCGCTGTCAGACCTCCGCCCTGAAAACCAGAGGGGGGGAGGAGCCGGCTGCCTCACCCTGTCTCTCTCTCTATGTTAACATCTCTCTGTCTCTCTCTTTGCCTCACCCCTCCCTGTCGGTCTGTCTGTCTGTCTCTCTCTGCCTCGCCCTGTCTTTCTCTCTACTTTAACATGTCTCTCTCTGCCTCACCCTGTCTCTCTCTCTATGTTAACATCTCTCTGTCTCTCTCTTTGCCTCACCCCTCCCTGTCGGTCTGTCTGTCTGTCTCTCTCTGCCTCGCCCTGTCTTTCTCTCTACTTTAACATGTCTCTCTCTGCCTCACCCTGTCTCTCTCTGTACTTTACCATGTCTCTCTCTCTGCCTCGCCCTGTCTCTCACTCTACTTTAACATGTCTCTGTCTCTCGCCCTGTCTCTCTCTATGTTACCATGTCTTTCTTTCTCTCTCTCTCTCTCTCTCTCTCTCTCTCTCTCTCTCTCTCTCTCTCTCTCTCTCTCTCTCTCTCTACTTTAACTTGTCTCTCTCTCTTCATGTAAACAACTCTCTCTCGCCCGTCTCTGTCTACTTTAACATCACTCTCTCTCCCTCTCTCTCTCTCTCTCTCTCGCTCTGTGTTTCACTTTACTTTAATATGTCTCTCTCTCTCTCTCTCTCTACTTTAACTTGTCTCTCTCTCTTCATGTAAACAACTCTCTCTCGCCCGTCTCTGTCTACTTTAACATCACTCTCTCTCTCTCTCTCTCTCTCTCTCTCTACTTTAACACCTCTCTCTCCCTCTCTCTCCCTCTCTCTCTCTCTCTCTCCCTCTCTCTCCCTCTCTCTCTGTGAGTGGATCGGTGAGTATAGCGGAGAGTGGTGATTATCGGTTTCGTAACTTTTCAAACCGTTTTAAACATTTCTTTCTCTCACTGGGTGATTGTGTATAACTTTGTGCATCACGTCACCGAATTTTGGTGGATTTGTTTGGTGGGTTTGATTGGTGGATTTGTTTGGTGGGTTTGTTTGGTGGGTTTGTTTGGTGGATTTGTTTGGTGGATTTGTTTGGTGGGTTTGTTTGGTGGGTTTGTTTGGTGGGTTTGTTTGGTGGATTTGTTTGGTGGGTTTGTTTGGTGGATTTGTTTGGTGGGTTTGTTTGGTGGATTTGTTTGGTGGGTTTGTTTGGTGGGTTTGTTTGGTGGGTTTGTTTGGTGGATTTGTTTGGGTGGATTTGTTTGGGTGGATTTGTTTGGTGGGTTTGTTTGGTGGGTTTGTTTGGTGGATTTGTTTGGGTGGATTTGTTTGGTGGATTTGTTTGGTGGGTTTGTTTGGTGGCACTGGTGGTTTGTTTGGTGGATTTGTTTGGTGGGTTTGTTTGGTGGGTTTGTTTGGTGGATTTGTTTGGTGGGTTTGTTTGGTGGGTTTGTTTGGTGGATTTGTTTGGTGGATTTGTTTGGTGGGTTTGTTTGGTGGCACTGGTGGTTTGTTTGGTGGATTTGTTTGGTGGGTTTGTTTGGTGGGTTTGTTTGGTGGATTTGTTTGGTGGGTTTGTTTGGTGGGTTTGTTTGGTGGATTTGTTTGGTGGGTTTGTTTGGTGGATTTGTTTGGGTGGATTTGTTTGGGTGGGTTTGTTTGGGTGGGTTTGTTTGGTGGGTTTGGTGGGTTTGTTTGGTGGATTTGTTTGGTGGCACTGGTGATTTGTTTGCCAGGCGGCTGCTACCGCAGCCTCTCAGCGCGGCATGGCGTCTCGTGGCAGCAGCTCCGGGTTGGAGAAGCTGACTCGCCAGCACGCCGTCAAGCTCTCTCCACCTGGCGGTGTTTCGATAGAGGAGTGTAGTTTGGCTGTGGGTGCTTCGGTGGGATATGGCAGGGTGAAATCTGCCTCACGGATGAACAGTGCTGTGGTTATTTTCTTAGACAGCACTGAGAAAGCTAACCAGCTGGTGGAGAGCGGGATAGTGGTTAAAGGGACGCTGCTACCCGTGCTACCCCTTGCCACTCCCGCGAAAAAAGTGGTAATATCGAATGTACCCCCGTTTCTGCGGAACGAGTTGTTGGAGAGAGAGTTGGCTCGGCACGGGCAGCTTGTGTCTCCAATAAAAATGATCCCCCTCGGCTGCAAGTCTACGCACCTTAAGCACGTGGTTTCTTTCAGGAGACAGGTGCTTATGTATGGGGCGCCGTTTGTAAAGCGGCTCACGCTGAAAATAACAGCAACATTTTGTCACATTTAGCTTCAAACAATGTTTAAAAAACTGGTGTGAATTTTACATTTACAACAATATTTGTCAACTTAGAGATATTTTAAATATTTAAATCCAAATGTTAAATGTTATATCTTGTTGAGATATGTGCATTATGTACTCAGTTCTATATGTGATGTAATGCTGTACGTAGTATATATATATGTGTATGCCACATGGTGGCGCTAAGGTACAGACTATAAAAGGGTAAACTGCGTTATGCTAGTTCAGTAGTTGGTGAAGTAGCTCTGACCGTGAGACTGACGTGTCAGAGCAGCCTGAATAAATACGCCAAGAACGGCTAAAGATAATTCACTCTCCGTGTGTGCTTTTCTCCGAATGCAACGTTAGCTGTGCAACAGTAGTGCACCACAGCTCAACAAATCTAAATCTAAATGTTACATTTAAATATTAAATCTAAATGTAAATCTAAGTGTTTCGTCCATCCATGCATCTTCTCCCGCTTTTCCGTCAGGGAATGCCCCAAACTTCTCTTTCCCTGGCCACATCAACCAGCTCTGACTGGGGGATTCCAAGATGCTCCCAGGCCAGGGAAGAGATATAATCCCTCCACCTGGTCCTAGGTCTAACCCTCGGTCTCTTCCCAGCTGGACGTGCCTGGAACACCTCCCTAGGGAGGCGCCCAGGTGGCATCCTCACTAGGTGCCCGAACCACCTCAACTGGCTCCTTTCAACATGAAGGAGCAGCGGTTCTACTCCGAGTCCCTCCCAGATGACTGAACTTCTCACCTTATCCCTAAGGGAGATGCCAGCCACCCTGCGGAGAAATCCCATTTCGGCCGCTTGTATCCGCGATCTCGTTCTTTCGGTCCTGACCCATCCTTCATGACCATAGGTGAGGGTAGGAACGAAGATGGCCCGGTAGACAGAGAGCTTTGCCTTCTGGCTCAGCTCCCTTTTCCTCACAACGGTGCGGTAAAATGACTGCAGTACCGCTCCCGCTGCTCCGATTCTCCGGCCCATCTCACGCTCCATTGTTCCCTCACTCGAGAACAAGACCCCCAGATACTTGAACTCCTTCACGTGGGGTAAGGCTTCATTTCCTACCTGGAGTGGACAGTCCATCGGTTCCCTGCTGAGAACCATGGCCTCAGATTTGGAGGTGCTGATCCTCATCCCAGCCGCTTCGCACTCGGCCACGAACCGATCCAGTGAGTGCTGCAGGTCACAGACCGATGAAGCCATTGGGACCACATCATCTGCAAAAAGCAGTGGTGCAATCCTTAGCCCACCGAACTGCAGACCCCGTCCCCCACGACTACGCCTCGAAATCCTGTCCATGAATATCACAAACAGGATTGGTGACAAAGCGCAGCCCTGGCGGAGGCCAACCCTCACCGGAAATCGGTCCGACGTGCTGCCGAGGACCCGGACACAGCTCTCGCTTTGAGAGTACAGAGATTGGATGCCCCTGAGTAGAGACCCCCTCACCCCATACTCCCGCAGCACCTCCCACAGTATCTCCCTGGGAACCCGGTCATACGCCTTCTCCAAATCCACAAAGCACATGTAGACCGGATGAGCGTACTCCCAGGCCCCCTCCAGGATCCTTGCGAGAGTGAAAAGCTGGTCCGTCGTTCCACGACCAGGACGAAAACCGCATTGTTCCTCTTCAATCTGAGGTTCGACAATCGGCCGGACCCTCCTTTCCAGCACCTTAGAGTAAACTTTCCCGGGGAGGCTGAGTAATGTGATGCCTCTGTAATTGGCACACACCCTCTGATCCCCCTTTTTAAAAAGAGGAACCACCACCCCGGTCTGCCACTCCTTTGGTACTGTTTCCGACTTCCACGAAATGTTGATGAGACGTGTCAACCATGACAGTCCCTCAACACCCAGAGCCTTCAGCATTTCTGGGCGGATCTCATCCACCCCCGGGGCTTTGCCACTGTGGAGCTGTTTAACTACCTCAGTGACTTCCCCCCGTGAGATTGGAATTGATCCCCTTTCATACTCCAGCTCCGCCTCTAACATAGAGGGCGGAGTTGTCGGGTTCAGGAGTTCCTCAAAGTGTTCCTTCCCCCGCCCTAACACACTATCAGTTGAGGTCAACAGCGTCCCATCCTTACCGTACACAGCTTGGATGGTTCCCTGCTTCACCCTCCTGAGGTGTCGGACGGTTTTCCAGAACAACTTTGGTGCCGACCGAAAGTCCTTCTCCATGACTTCTCCGAACTTCTCCCACACCCGCTGCTTTGCCTCAGCCACGGCTGAGGCTGCTGCCCTTCGGGCCCGTCGATACCTTGCAACTTCGTCAGGAGTACCAAGGGATAACATATCCCGGAAGGCCTCCTTCTTCAGTCGGACGGCTTCCCGGACCACTGGTGTCCACCAGGAGGTTCGAGGGTTACCGGGTCACCTAAAACCTTGAGACCACAGCTCCCAGCCGCAGCTTCGGCAATAGAGGCTTTGAACACCGCCCACTCTGGTTCAATGTCCCCAGCCTCCACAGGGATGCCTGAAAAGCTCCGCCGGAGGTGTGAGTTGAAGGCCTCCTGGACTTGGGATTCCTCCAGACGTTCCCAGTTCACCCGCACTACACGTTTGGGCTTACCAGGTCTGTCCAGAGGCTTCCCCCGCCACTCGACCCAACTCACCACCAGATGGTGATCAGTTGACAACTCCGCCTCTCTCTTCACCCGAGTGTCCAAAACATGCGGCCTCAGGTCCGATGATACGATAACAAAATCAAGGGGGCTCACTCACCATGACTGAGCTGTCATCCTCCACCCGCGCTCCTCCACCCGGTACACTGTACTGTCGGCCGTGGTTGCGCCGCAAACATGACTGAATCTTTAGCTGAGAACATCGGCAGAGCCGTTCTGGCGGCAATACACAATATGTCGACAGCGACGGCAACCGCCACAGGGCCACCTCGGTAAGTATGTTTTCCAAATCATGTATCATTGGATGCTTGTCAAGGCTAACTTAACTAAACTAGGTGACGGTAGCCAGTAGAGATTTGCTACTAGTGCCCATGCACTTTATGTGTAGCACATATGTTTCTATACACAGCTAAATGTGACAAAATGTTGCTGTTATTTTCAGCGTGAGCCGCTTTACAAACGGCGCCCCATACTTATGATCCTAAAGAAGGATGAGGGGGAACTCAACTTGGTTCTTAGTTTTCGTATTGACGATTTTGCCTACACTGTTCATGTCACGTCTGATACGCTGAGATGTTTTGGATGTGGAGCTCAGGGACATCTGATCCGCGCGTGCCCTGGGGGAGCGGGTGACAGTCCGGCTGCGGGTCCGGCTGCAGCTAATCCGGTGGCGGGTCCGGCTACTGCTGCTCCGGCGGCGGGTCCGGGTCCGGCTGTCGCTGCTCCAGCGGCGGGTGCGCCTGTCGTTGTTTCGGTGGCGGGTGCGCCTGTCGTTGTTTCGGTGGCGGGTGCGCCTGTCGTTGTTTCGGTGGCGGGTGCACCTGTTGTTGGGGCGGCGGCGTGTGCGCCTGTCGTTTGGGCGGCAGTGGCGCTGGCTGTCGTTGGGGTGGTGGCGTGTGCACCTGTCTGGGATGTATTATTTAATGACAAAAGTGCTAAACCAGAGCAGACTGCAGGGCCGAGTGGACACCCGGTGGAGAGCCCACCTGGCCCTGACTGAGACTCAGAGGCCTGAGTGGAGAGCGTTTTACAAGCCCCCGCTGACAAAGAGGCTGGGGGATCTACAGTGGAGGATTCTGCACGGCGCGGTTGCTGTCAATGCCTTTGTTTCAGTGATCAACCCGGCTGTTTCTGACACCTGTCCGTTCTGTGACCAAAGGGAAACCATCTTCCACTGTTTCTCAGGATGTGATCAACTCCTTTGTCTCTTTCAGTTACTGACCCAGATGCAGTGGCGGCTTTTCTCCGGGGGGGGCTATAACTCCAAAATGTATATATAAAAAAAAAGCATGCATACATGTACTAAGGTATCAAACCAGTGTATTTACATCAATGAAAACAACAACAACAACATTATAGATAGATAGAAGTGCAAAGAGAAACAAGTGCGATATATAGAGTACAGTATGCAGTTCAGAGTGATTATGTAAAGATAAGGGCAGTATAAAGAGGGGGGAATAATTGGCATAGTATAAACAGATGTAGTATGAACAAATATACAGATGTGCTATATTACTATACAGAGGGCCAGTATACATATATAATAAATATCTATCTCTATATCTATCTCTCTATCTCTATATCTATCTCTCTATCTATCTCTCTATCTCTCTATCTCTATCTCTATCTATCTCTATATCTCTCTCTCTATCTATCTCTCTATCTATCTCTATCTCTATATCTATCTCTATCTCTATATCTATCTCTCTATCTATCTCTCTATCTATCTCTATCTCTATCTCTCTATCTATCTCTCTATCTCTCTATATCTATCTCTAGATATCTCTCTATCTCTCTATCTCTATATCTATCTCTCTATCTATCTCTCTATCTATCTCTATCTCTATCTCTCTATCTATCTCTCTATCTATCTCTATCTCTATCTCTCTATCTATCTCTCTATCTATCTCTCTATCTATCTCTCTATCTATCTCTCTATCTATCTCTCTATCTATCTCTATCTCTATCTCTCTATCTATCTCTCTATCTATCTCTATCTCTATCTCTATATCTATCTCTCTATCTATCTCTCTATCTATCTCTATATCTATCTCTCTATCTATCTCTATATCTATCTCTCTATCTATCTCTCTATCTCTCTCTCTATCTATCTCTAGATATCTCTCTATCTCTCTATCTCTCTATCTATCTCTCTATCTATCTCTATCTATATCTCTCTCTATCTCTCTATCTATCTCTCTATCTATCTCTCTATCTATCTCTCTATCTATCTCTCTATCTATCTCTCTATCTATCTCTCTATCTATCTCTATATCTATCTCTATTGAAGAGGAGCTACTGCGCATGTACAACTTTTAACGAGAGTCTATGGGCAAAGATTCCTGCGCCCCAGGGCGGAAATACGTCACCAATCAGACAATGTCAACGAACGAAACAACTTCACTCATCATTAACTATGAAATATTTATCTTGCACATCTAAAAATATATATATACATATATTTCAAATATTTGAATTTATTATTTCATTTTTATTTAATTTTTAGAAATAACTAAAGTTGGGGACTCGATGGCCTGTGATGCTGTGCTGATCTTCAAATGCATGGTGAGAGCGAGGGTCAAAACTGATTTCAGTTAT
The DNA here is from genome assembly GCF_036324505.1 of Eleginops maclovinus. Taxonomy (NCBI): domain Eukaryota; kingdom Metazoa; phylum Chordata; class Actinopteri; order Perciformes; family Eleginopidae; genus Eleginops; species Eleginops maclovinus. The sequence continues at coordinate 875,867 of NC_086352.1, forward strand.
TTTCATCTGACAGAAAATGTGGGGGAGTTTCAGAACATGTGGAGCTTTAAAAATGCTTTGGTTTCAGTGGAGAATGATGAGCTGGTTTTCAGACAATTCCTGAATTGAAGTTGGTTTGATTTTTTTTTGTTCTGATGTGGTGTTTAATTTATTTGTGAATAAAAGTGGTTTGAAAAATCAAAAATGTCTCTCTCTACTTTAACATGTCTCTCAATTCAATTCAGTTCAAAGGTTCTTTATTGGCATGAAAGTCGAAAGAAACAATGTTACCAAAGCATCAAAATCCAAAATAATCACACTACATTAACACACATCTCTCTCTGTTACCGTGTGTGTGTTTCTCTCTCTCTCTCTCTCTCTCTGTCGCTCGCTCGCTCTCTCTCTCTCGCTCTCTCTCTCTCTCGAACAAATAAATATAGCTTTATGAGCATGAGTCCTGCAGGTCTTGGTTGGGCTTGTGTTGGGCTTTGTTACTGTCTACTGAGTGTTTCCTGTGATCCCGGCTGTAACAGAGGTCCTTGAACGCCTCGTTCACAGCGAGTGTTTCGTGTTAATCAGACTGTTTGCTCTCATTACTTAGTAACTGATATCAGGCCAGAGCTACACCCTTCATCTGACCACACACACACACACACACACACACACACAAACACACACACACACACACACACACACACACACACACACACACACACACACACACACACCTCAGCCAGTATCAGCAGACCATCGACATTATTTCAGAAACACACTGGACGTTTGGAGACTTCTGGTAAAACCACCTTGAATTACTGCAGGTCTGTGCACCCTCTGTAGATCCTCTGAAGGCCCTCTGTAGAACGTCTGTATAATCTGTAGACCCTCTGTAGACTCTGTAGACCCGGGTTGTACTGGTCCTCCCAAGATGGCAAGCACCGCAGCAGATCTGGCCCGGTTGAAGACCCGCGAGGAGGAAGGCAGCCTGAAGGCAGTCCGGTTCCAGCAGCAGGACTTCCACCAGCTACGGGCTGAGAGTCTGAAGAGTGGAGAGCTGTTCTGTGACCCGTTTTTTCCCGCAGACTGCGAGACTCTGGGGTTCAACACACTGGGTCGTTACTTCTCCAGAACCAGAGGCATCGAGTGGAAGAGACCAACGGTGAGCTGAAGTGGTTGGAGGTCGTCTGAGGCAGTCTGCTGAGGGGGTCTCTACTGAGGGCGGTCTGTCGTCCCGGTTCATCATTCAGCGTTTAACTCTCGGACCTAACCCTCGAACATCTGGGATCAGCTGAGATATACATTCTTTAAACCCTTGTTTTTTATATAGGATGATGGTTAGGTTCTCATTTATTTAAAGACAGTGACGTTTATTTGATTAAATACATGTTTTTGGTTTTTACTACATATGTTATGTTCAGTAGAAATCGGTGTTCGACCCTCAGAAAACTGTCAGCTAACTCTCGGTCTGTAACACATACAGTGGGGCAAAAAAGTATTTAGTCAGCCACCAATTGTGCAAGTTCTCCCATTTAAAAAGATGAGAGATGCCTGTAATTGTTATCATAGGTACACTTCAACTATGAGAGACAGAATGGGGGAAACAATCCAGGAAATCACATTGTAGGATTTTAATGAATTCATTGTAAATTCCTCGGTAAAATAAGTATTTGGTCACCTACAAACAAGCAAGAGTTCTGGCTCTCACAGACCTGTAACTTCTTCTTTAAGAGGCTCCTCTGTCCTCCACTCGTTACCTGTATTAATGGCACCTTTTTGAACTCGTTCTCAGTATAAAAGACACCTGTCCACAACCTCAAACAGTCATACTCCAAACTCCACTATGGCCAAGACCAAAGAGCTGTCAAAGGAGACCAGAGACAAAATTGTAGACCTGCACCAGGCTGGGAAAACTGAATCTGCAATAGGTAAGCAGCTTGGTGTGAAGAAATCAACTGTGGGAGCAATTATTAGAAAATGGAAGACATACAAGACCACTGCTAATCTCCCTCCATCTGGGGCTCCACGCAAGATCTCACCCCGTGAGGTCAAAATGATCACAAGAACGGTGAGCAAAAATCCCAGAACCACACGGGGGGACCTAGTGAATGACCTGCAGAGAGCTGGGACCAAAGTAACAGAGGCTACCATCAGTAACACACTACGCCGCCAGGGACTTACATCCTGCAGTTCCAGACGTGTCCCCCTGCTTAAGCCAGTACATGTCCAGGCCCGTCTGAAGTTTGCTAGAAGGCATTTGGATGATCCAGAAGAGGATTGGGAGAATGTCATATGGTCAGATGAAACCAAAATAGAACTTTTTGGTAAAAACTCAACTGGTCGTGTTTGGAGGAGAAAGAATGCAGAGTTGCCTCCAAAGAACACCATACCTACTGTGAAGCATGGGGGTGGAAACATCATGCTTTGGGGCTGTTTTTCTGCAAAGGGACCAGGACGACTGATCTGTGTAAAGGAAAGAATGAATGGGGCCATGTATCGTGAGATTTTGAGTGATAACCTCCTTCCATCAGCAAGGGCACTGAAGATGAAGCGTGGCTGGGTCTTTCAGCATGACAATGATCCCAAACACACCGCCAGGGCAACGAAGGAGTGGCTTCGTAAGAAGCATTTCAAGGTCCTGGAGTAGCCTAGCCAGTCTCCAGATCTCAACCCCATAGAAAATCTTTGGAAGGAGTTGAAAGTCCGTGTTGCCCAGCGACAGCCCCAAAACATCACTGCTTTAGAGGAGATCTGCATGGAGGAATGGGCCAGAATACCAGCAACAGTGTGGAAACCTTGTGAAGACTTACAGAACACGTTTGACCTCTGTCATTGCCAACAAAGGGTATATAACAAAGTATTGAGATGAACTTTTGTTATTGACCAAATACTTATTTTCCACAATCATTTGAAAATGAATTCATTAAAATCCTACAATGTGATTTCTGGATTTTTTTTCTCATTCTGTCTCTCATAGTTGAAGTGTACCTATGATGAAAATTACAGGCCTCTCTCATCTTTTTAAATGGGAAACTTGCACAATTGGTGGCTGACTAAACACTTTTTTGCCCCACTGTATATCAACTCTTAAACGGCCAGTTTAATCTAGGTTTTGTGATTTCTTGTTTCAGTCATTAGGATCTAATTTCTTGATGGACAGCGTATCCATCCGCCTGCAGCTGTAGCACAGGGACTCACTATTTGAATATATTTAAGATAAGATTACAGCAGCTCCTGCTAATGAAATAAAAACTGTGACTTAGTCTGTGAATCATTAACTAGAAGCCTGTGAACGCACCGCAGGTAATCTCCATTATAGAATATAGAGATTTCAATTATTGTCACACGTTAGGTTCAAATCCTTCAGTCCTCTTAGGGTCACCTTATTAAAGATGAAGGTGAGTAAAGATGATGGAGAAGATCATCATCATATTTTCTCACCTGCTCACTCGCCCAATCAGGAGCTGAGTTCTGACCCTCAATTCATCGTTGATGGAGCGAAAAGAACAGACATCTGTCAGGGAACGCTGGGTGAGAAAACATAAACACAAACACATGCACTTACACACACACACAACACACTCTGACAGGCTGTGTGCCCTGCGCTGTCTCTGTCAGGTGACTGCTGGCTGCTGGCGGCCCTTGCCTCTTTGACTCTGGACCCCCAGATTTTGGACAGAGTGGTACCTCTCGGACAAAGCTTCAGCTCGCAGTATGCCGGGATATTCCACTTCCAGGTCCTCATCTCTTTTTTAATAAAAGTAATTTAAACTGTTCAAGGAAGTGACATCATGTGTCTCTCTTACAGCTGTGGCGTTTCGGGGAGTGGGTGGACGTTGTGATCGACGACCGGCTGCCGGTCAGAGAAGGGAAGCTGCTGTTCGTTCACTCTGCTGAGGGGAGGGAGTTCTGGAGCGCTCTGCTGGAGAAAGCCTACGCCAAGTAAGACCCTCAGGAACCATGATAATTAAAAAAGTGCCAAGTGGTCAGAGGAAGTGTCTCATAAAGCGTTCTGTGTTCATCCAGGTCAAAGTTTACTTTTGACGAGATACCTGCACGACTCATAAACTCAAAAGATTTAGGATTCAGAGGCAGCTACAGTGGGAAGGAAAACTCCCAGGCTTCCCAACAGTGCAACGTAATATCAAACATAAAACAGATCAAACCAATACCAATAGTGAAAGAAAAAACAGGATAGAAATAAAATAGTGTAAGAGAATGTTGCAAGATGTGCAAGTAAATAAAATAAAAATAGTGTAAGATGCAAACCGATGAACACCCCACGGAGGCACTTTACAGAGCTCAGGGTCTACAGTCTTATGGCCTGTGGAGTGAAGGGGGCTCTTTGATAGTCCTGTGTGTGTGTGTGTGTGTGTGTGTGTGTGTGTGTGTGTGTGTGTGTGTGTGTGTGTGTGTGTGTGTGTGTGTGTGTGTGTGTGTGTGTGTGTGTGTGTGTGTGTGTGTGTGTGTGTGTGTGTGTGGTGAGCAGCAGGGAGGAGTGTTTGCTCAGTAAAAAAATCAGCCTTCAGAACAAACAGTTCTTTGTAGGCACCCCTCCCATCATGTTTACATCCTCGTTAACCCTGGTGTTTAAGCTCTGACACATCTGACTAACCGGTTCTCCTTCACCCTCCCCCACCCTCCCGCACCCTCCCGCACCCTCCCTCACTCTCCCTCAGTATATCACAGAGAGCATTAATTTAGGGCACGTGAAAACGCTACAGTTGTTGTCAGTGGTGTAAAGTAACTAAGGAGATTTACTGGAGTACAATTTTGAGACACTTGTACTTTACTTGAATATTTCCATTGTTCATTACTGTGTACTTTTACTCCACTACATGTATTTAATACCTTTAGTTAATTTACAGATTAGGATTAAAGTTGTGAAAAATAATGACCCCTTAAATCAGACTGTAGTTCCCCTGTAGTACATCCAGCAGCTACCCTGTAGTACATCCAGCAGCTACCCTGCAGTACATCCAGCAGCTACCCTGCAGTACATCCAGCAGCTACCCTGCAGTACATCCAGCAGCTACCCTGCAGTACATCCAGCAGCTACCCTGCAGTACATCCAGCAGCTACCCTGCAGTACATCCAGCAGCTACCCTGCAGTACATCCAGCAGCTACCCTGCAGTACATCCAGCAGCTACCCTGCAGTACATCCAGCAGCTACCCTGCAGTACACATTCAAACTAGCTGCACCTTTACCAGCTCTGAGAACACTTTAATGATCAATCATTCTAAAACATATCAGAGATATTATTCTGAAATGGACCAATCAGACAATGAGTACTTTTACTGTCACTACTTTAAGTACATTTAGAGGAGAGTACTTTCTACTTTCACTGGAGGAACATTTAGAATACTTTCACTGTGACAGAGTATTCCTACACTCTGGTACTTCTACTTTACTCAGTACAAGACCTGAGTACTTCTACTTTACTCAAGTTCAAGACCTGAGTACTTCTACTTTACTCAAGTACAAGACCTGAGTACTTCTACTTTACTCAAGTACAAGATCTGAGTACTTCTACTTTACTCAAGTACAAGATCTGAGTACTTCTACTTTACTCAAGTACAAGATCTGAGTACTTCTACTTTACTCAAGTACAAGACCTGAGTACTTCTACTTTACTCAAGTACAAGATCTGAGTACTTCTACTTTACTCAAGAACAAGACCTGAGTACTTCTACTTTACTCAATTACAAGACCTGAGTACTTCTACTTTACTCAATTACAAGATCTGAGTACTTCTACTTTACTCAAGTACAAGACCTGAGTACTTCTACTTTACTCAAGTACAAGACCTGAGTACTTCTACTTTACTCAAGTACAAGATCTGAGTACTTCTGCTTTACTCAAGTACAAGAATTTAGTACTTCTACTTTACTCAAGTACAAGACCTGAGTACTTCTACTTTATTCAAGTACAAGATCTGAGTACTTCTACTTTACTCAAGTACAAGACCTGAGTACTTCTACTTTACCCAAGAACAAGACCTGAGTACTTCTACTTTATTCAAGTACAAGATCTGAGTACTTCTACTTTACTCAAGTACAAGACCTGAGTACTTCTACTTTACTCAAGTACAAAACCTGAGTACTTCTACTTTACTCAAGTACAAGATCTGAGTACTTCTACTTTACTCAAGTACAAGATCTGAGTACTTCTACTTTACTCAAGAACAAGATCTGAGTACTTCTACTTTACTCAAGTACAAAACCTGAGTACTTCTACTTTACTCAAGTACAAGATCTGAGTACTTCTACTTTACTCAAGTACAAGATCTGAGTACTTCTACTTTACTCAAGAACAAGACCTGAGTACTTCTACTTTACTCAAGTACAAAACCTGAGTACTTCTACTTTACTCAAGTACAAGACCTGAGTACTTCTACTTTACTCAAGAACAAGAACCTGAGTACTTCTACTTTACTCAAGTACAAGACCTGAGTACTTCTACTTTACTCAAGTACAAGACCTGAGTACTTCTACTTTACTCAAGTACAAGAACCTGAGTACTTCTACTTTACTCAAGTACAAGACCTGAGTACTTCTACTTTACTCAAGTACAAGAACCTGAGTACTTCTACTTTACTCAAGTACAAGACCTGAGTACTTCTACTTTACTCAAGTACAAGATCTGAGTACTTCTACTTTACTCAAGAACAAGACCTGAGTACTTCTACTTTACTCAAGTACAAAACCTGAGTACTTCTACTTTACTCAAGTACAAGATCTGAGTACTTCTACTTTACTCAAGTACAAGATCTGAGTACTTCTACTTTACTCAAGAACAAGACCTGAGTACTTCTACTTTACTCAAGAACAAGATCTGAGTACTTCTACTTTACTCAAGTACAAGACCTGAGTACTTCTACTTTACTCAAGTACAAGACCTGAGTACTTCTACTTTACTCAAGTACAAGATCTGAGTACTTCTACTTTACTCAATTACAAGATCTGAGTACTTCTACTTTACTCAAGTACAAGACCTGAGTACTTCTACTTTACTCAAGTACAAGACCTGAGTACTTCTACTTTACTCAAGTACAAGATCTGAGTACTTCTGCTTTACTCAAGTACAAGAATTTAGTACTTCTACTTTACTCAAGTACAAGATCTGAGTACTTCTACTTTACTCAAGTACAAGACCTGAGTACTTCTACTTTACCCAAGAACAAGACCTGAGTACTTCTACTTTATTCAAGTACAAGATCTGAGTACTTCTACTTTACTCAAGTACAAGACCTGAGTACTTCTACTTTACTCAAGTACAAAACCTGAGTACTTCTACTTTACTCAAGTACAAGATCTGAGTACTTCTACTTTACTCAAGTACAAGATCTGAGTACTTCTACTTTACTCAAGAACAAGACCTGAGTACTTCTACTTTACTAAAGTACAAAACCTGAGTACTTCTACTTTACTCAAGTACAAGATCTGAGTACTTCTACTTTACTCAAGTACAAGATCTGAGTACTTCTACTTTACTCAAGAACAAGACCTGAGTACTTCTACTTTACTAAAGTACAAAACCTGAGTACTTCTACTTTACTCAAGTACAAAACCTGAGTACTTCTACTTTACTCAAGTACAAGATCTGAGTACTTCTACTTTACTCAAGTACAAGATCTGAGTACTTCTACTTTACTCAAGAACAAGACCTGAGTACTTCTACTTTACTCAAGTACAAAACCTGAGTACTTCTACTTTACTCAAGTACAAGACCTGAGTACTTCTACTTTACTCAAGTACAAGATCTGAGTACTTCTACTTTACTCAAGTACAAGACCTGAGTACTTCTACTTTACTCAAGAACAAGACCTGAGTACTTCTACTTTACTCAAGTACAAAACCTGAGTACTTCTACTTTACTCAAGTACAAGACCTGAGTACTTCTACTTTACTCAAGTACAAAACCTGAGTACTTCTACTTTACTCAAGTACAAGATCTGAGTACTTCTACTTTACTCAAGTACAATATCTGAGTACTTCTACTTTACTCAAGAACAAGACCTGAGTACTTCTACTTTACTCAAGTACAAAACCTGAGTACTTCTACTTTACTCAAGTACAAGACCTGAGTACTTCTACTTTACTAAAGTACAAAACCTGAGTACTTCTACTTTACTCAAGTACAAGCTCTGAGTACTTCTACTTTACTCCAGTACAAGCTTTGAGTACTTGTACTTTTACTACAGTACGAGAGCTGAGTACTTGTACTTTTACTACAGTACCAGAGCTGAGTACTTATATTCCTACTACAGTACCAGAGCTGAGTACTTGTACTCTTACTACAGTACCAGAGCTGAGTACTTGTACTCTTACTACAGTACCAGACCTGAGTACTTGTACTCTTACTACAGTACCAGACCTGAGTACTTCTACTTTACTAAAGTACAAAACCTGAGTACTTCTACTTTACTCAAGTACAAGCTCTGAGTACTTCTACTTTACTCCAGTACAAGCTTGAGTACTTGTACTTTTACTACAGTACGAGAGCTGAGTACTTGTACTTTTACTACAGTACCAGAGCTGAGTACTTATATTCCTACTACAGTACCAGAGCTGAGTACTTGTACTCTTACTACAGTACCAGAGCTGAGTACTTGTACTCTTACTACAGTACCAGACCTGAGTACTTGTACTCTTACTACAGTACCAGAGCTGAGTACTTGTACTCTTACTACAGTACCAGACCTGAGTACTTGTACTCTTACTACTCAAGTACAAGCTCTGAGTACTTCTACTTTACTCCAGTACAAGCTCTGAGACTGAGTACTTGTACTCTTACTACAGTACCAGAGCTGAGTACTTGTACTCTTACTACAGTACCAGACCTGAGTACTTGTACTCTTACTACAGTACCAGAGCTGAGTACTTATATTCCTACTACAGTACCAGAGCTGAGTACTTGTACTCTTACTACAGTACCAGAGCTGAGTACTTGTACTCTTACTACAGTACCAGAGCTGAGTACTTGTACTCTTATTACAGTACCAGAGCTGAGTACTTGTACTCTTACTACAGTACCAGACCTGAGTACTTATATTCCTACTACAGTACCAGAGCTGAGTACTTGTACTCTTACTACAGTACCAGACCTGAGTACTTGTACTCTTACTACAGTACCAGAGCTGAGTACTTGTACTCTTACTACAGTACCAGAGCTGAGTACTTGTACTCTTACTACACTACCAGACCTGAGTACTTGTACTCTTACTACAGTACAAGATCTGAGTACTTCCACTTTCACTCCAGTACCAGAGCTGAGTACTTATACTTTCACTCCAGTACCAGATCTGAGTACTTTACTTTCACTCCAGTACCAGATCTGAGTACTTGTACTCTTATTACAGTACAAGATCTGAGTACTTCTACTTTCACTCCAGTACAAGCTCTGAGTACTTCTACTTTCACTCCAGTACCAGATCTGAGTACCTGTACTTTCACTCCAGTACAAGCTCTGAGTACTTCTACTTTCACTCCAGTACAAGCTCTGAGTACTTCTACTTTCACTCCAGTACAAGACCTGAGTACTTCTACTTTCACTCCAGTACAAGCTCTGAGTACCTGTACTTTCACTCCAGTACAAGCTCTGAGTACTTCTACTTTCACTCCAGTACAAGCTCTGAGTACCTGTACTTTCACTCCAGTACAAGCTCTGAGTACTTCTACTTTCACTCCAGTACAAGCTCTTAGTACTTGTACTCTTACCACAGTACAAGATCTGAGTACTTCTACTTTCACTCCAGTACAAGCTCTGAGTACTTCTACTTTCACTGCAGTACAAGCTCTGAGTACTTCTACCACTTCTGGTTGTTTGAATGTTATCAGCTGGAGCAGGAAGGGTTGGGGCCAGTTTGACCATATGTTAGCTCATGTTAGCATATGTTAGCTTTTTGTTAGCGGTTAGCATGCCCCTGTTAACCCGTGACCCACCCCCAGGGTGAGTGGCTCCTACGAGGCTCTGACCGGAGGCTCCAGCATCGAGGGGTTCGAGGATTTCACCGGAGGAATCTCTGAGAGCTACGATCTGAAGAAGGCCCCACCCACCCTGTTCCACATTATGAGGAGGGGTCTGAAGCTGGGCTCCTTGATGGGCTGCTCCATCGACGTAAACACTGACACACAGCCTACACCGGGAAGCTAAGCTAACTGCTAACGTATCCCAGGAGGAGCCTATGATGTAGCTCTTTATGCTAACAAGCTAATGTTCAACATGCAAACATATGACTGTTAGCATTAAATAACACAGATGAAGAAATGCTGATTATTACATTACAGTTTTTATAACTATATATATATTTATTCATTTCCATCTCCTCAGATCTCCAGCTCACCTGAGACGGAGGCTGTTACTGGGCAGAAACTGGTCAAAGGTCACGCTTACTCCATCACTGCAGTGCGGCAGGTAATCATACAGGATGCTGAGATTAACAGGATCACCTGAACACACCATCTAAGGTGTTCACTGTTAGTTTTAATGAAGGGTGCATTACTAGTATACAGTGGGGCAAAAAAGTATTTAGTCAGCCACCAATTGTGCAAGTTCTCCCATTTCAAAAGATGAGAGAGGCCTGTAATTTTGATCATAGGTATACCTCAACTATGAGAGACAGAATGGGGGAAACAATCCAGGAAATCACATTGTAGGATTTTAATGAATTAATTGGTAAATTCCTCTGTAAAATAAGTATTTGGTCACCTACAAACAAGCAAGACTTCTGGCTCTCACAGACCTGTAACTTGTTCTTTAAGAGGCTCCTCTGTCCTCCACTCGTTACCTGTATTAATGGCACCTTTTTGAACTCGTTATCAGTATAAAAGATAACTGTCCACAACCTCAAGCAGTCATACTCCAAACTCCACTATGGCCAAGACCAAAGAGCTGTCAAAGGAGACCAGAGACAACATTGTAGACCTGCACCAGGCTGGGAAAACTGAATGTGCAATAGGTAAGCAGCTTGGTGTGAAGAAATCAACTGTGGGAGCAATTATTAGAAAATGGAAGACATACAAGACCACTGCTAATCTCCCTCCATCTGGGGCTCCACGCAAGATCTCACCCCGTGGGGTCAAAATGATCACAAGAACGGTGAGCAAAAATCCCAGAACCACACGGGGGGACCTAGTGAATGACCTGCAGAGAGCTGGGACCAAAGTAACAGAGGCTACCATCAGTAACACACTACGCCGCCAGGGACTTACATCCTGCAGTTCCAGACGTGTCCCCCTGCTTAAGCCAGTACATGTCCAGGCCCGTCTGAAGTTTGCTAGAGGGCATTTGGATGATCCAGAAGAGGATTGGGAGAATGTCATATGGTCAGATGAAACCAAAATAGAACTTTTTGGTAAAAACTCAACTCGTCGTGTTTGGAGGAGAAAGAATGCAGAGTTGCCTCCAAAGAACACCATACCTACTGTGAAGCATGGGGGGGGAAACATCATGCTTTGGGGCTGTTTTTCTGCAAATGGACCAGGACGACTGATCCGTGTAAAGGAAAGAATGAATGGGGCCATGTATCGAGAGATTTTGAGTGAAAACCTCCTTCCATCAGCAAGGGCACTGAAGATGAAGCGTGGCTGGGTCTTTCAGCATGACAGTGATCCCAAACACATCACCAGGGCAACGAAGGAGTGGCTTCGTAAGAAGCATTTCAAGGTCCTGGAGTGGCCTAGCCAGTCTCCAGATCTCAACCCCATAGAAAATCTTTGGAGGGAGTTGAAAGTCCGTGTTGCCCAGCGACAGCCCCAAAACATCACCGCTTTAGAGGAGATCTGCATGGAGGAATGGGCCAAAATACCAGCAACAGTGTGGAAACCTTGTGAAGACTTACAGAAAACCTTTGACCTCTGTCATTGCCAACAAAGGGTATATAACAAAGTATTGAGATGAACTTTTGTTATTGACCAAATACTTATTTTCCACAATCATTTGAAATGAATTCATTAAAATCCTACAATGTGATTTCCTGGATTTTATTTTTCTCTCATAGTTGAAGTGTACCTATGATAAAAATTACAGGCCTCTCTGTTCTTTTTAAATGGGAGAACTTGCACAATTGGTGGCTGACTAAATACTTTTTGCCCCACTGTACGTATACAGTATATATGTATATAGCATGTTTGTATGTAACTATGCATATACACATGTTTTATATGAATCTAAGCGAGCTCCTCCCCTCAACAGGATGTGCTACGCTGACTTCCTGCGTCAGTTTTCCCGCCTGGACATCTGCAACCTGAGCCCGGACACGCTGAGCGGCGAGGGAAGGGGGCTCTGGAGCTACATGCAGTTTGAGGGCGTCTGGGGTGTGGGGTCCACCGCAGGGGGGTGTAGGAATTACCCAGGTAAAGTCCCTCTCTGAACGTCTCGTTATTCACAGCGTCTCCGTTACAATTCCTGTAAACACTTCCTGTTTCCTGCAGCCACGTTCTGCTCCAACCCTCAGTTCCTGGTCCGGCTGCTGGAGGAGGACGAGGACCTGCAGGAGGGGGAGGAGGGCTGCACCCTGATCCTCGGTCTGATGCAGAGAGACGCTCGCAGAGAGAGGCGCTACGGGGGGGAGCTCAACACCATCGGGTTCTCCCTCTACAGGGTACACACACACCACACACACACACACACACAGACACACAAACACAGAGACACATACACACAGAGAGACACAGACACGCACACATATAATATCACTAACAATGATAAAAGCAGTATGAAGATCTCTTTGTGTGTGTGTGTGTGTGTGTGTGTCTGTGTGTGTCCTTCAGGTTCCTGATGAGGTGAGTGTCCCTGTTCTACGGGCTGAGGTCTGACAGGAAGTCTGTGACCCGCACATGAACCCACATTCAGTCCAACTGTGGAGATAACAAAACACCCTCCTCTTCTTCTGTGGTCCTCCTCCACTTCATCTTCTGTGGTCCTCCTCTTATTCTTCTTCTGTGGTCCCCCTGTTATTCTTCTTCTGTGGTCCTCCTCCACTTCATCTTCTGTGGTCCTCTTATTCTTCTTCTGTGGTCCTCCTCCACTTCTTTTGTGGTCCTCTTATTCTTCTTCTGTGGTCCTCCTCCACTTCATCTTCTGTGGTCCTCTTATTCTTCTTCTGTGGTCCTCCTCCACTTCTTTTGTGGTCCCCCTCTTATTCTTCTTCTGTGGTCTTCCTCTTATTCTTCTTCTGTGGTCCTCCTCTTATTCTTCTTCTGTGGTCCCCCTCTTATTCTTCTTCTATGGTCCTCCTCTTCTTCTTCTTCTTCGGTGGTGGTGTGTTGTAAGAGGGAAGAGGGGTTTTTGAAACTTTGTTTTTGGAACGTTATTTCGTTCTTCTTTTTCTACTGTGTTTGATTGTATGATCATTTGTTGGGTTATTTGTAGTTTTTGTAAAGTAGGTTAGTTGGTTTTCACGAGTGGTTTTCCCGTGCCTCGTGGCGGGGATGACGCCCTCTGGGACGCCATCGGTGTCTCTGAGACACGGAGTGCGGTTGGTGGCTCAGGCCTCCAGCACCGTGGAGCAGGTGCTGCTGGCTGTGGGGGATCAGGTCGGTCATGAAAACATTTGTTATGCTTCCCGCATGAATAAAGCGGTCGTGGTCTTTCTAAAAGACCAGAAATACGTCACGGAACTCATCGAGAGCGGATTAACCCTAGAGGAGGAATTTATTCAGGTTTCACCGCTGGCGACACCGTCCACGCGGATCACCGTTTCCGGCGTTCCTCTGTTTATCCCGAATGAAGCGCTGGAACGGGAGTTGAAGCGGTTTGGTAAGTTTGCCAGTAATCTCCGCACTGTTGCTCTGGGGTGTAAAAATGAAAAACTGAAACATGTTCAATCTCTGCGGAGACAAGTGTTCATGTTTCTGAATTGTCCCACTCAGACACTCGATGTGTCTTTCCGTGTGAGACACGAAGATGGTTTCTACATGGTGTATGCCAGCTCTGGGAACGCTAAGTGTTTTGAGTGTGGGGAGTTGGGTCACAAACGCATTGCATGTCCACATAGACGGCACACCGCTCCACCTGGTGCGTCTGGGGCAGCTGATCCCAGGGCGGCTGAGCCCGACACGGGCCCTGGTGCGGGAACCAGTGCAGCGGGTGCTGCGGACTTAGTACAGACCAGTGTTGTGAGAGAAGAAACCGGGACGGTGGAGAGTGTGGTGAGTGGAGCTAAAAATGTGGGTACAGGTAAAAGGGTGGAGGATACTTTAGCAGGACAGGTGAGGACTGGTGCTGTGAGACAGGTGGAGGCTGTTGACACACAGCAGGAGCTGCCGGCTGGCTCTGATCAGCAAGAAGAGCTGATACAGGCTCCAGAAAACAGTGAGGTAGCAGAGATGGACACAGATGGTGAGGGGGATTCTGACGGTGTTTCTGTTGCAGATAGTGTCTCTCAGAATACAGATTTATATTCTTTGGAAGAGATTAATGTCTTTTTGAATGAGTCTTTTGGCAAGTCAGTGGAAGTGAGGGATTTTTTTCCTGACACTAATAAGTTTCTTCAGACAGTGAGCACTCTCCAGAAAATTGTAGGGATGGATCTGTTGGATGAAAAGAAACGATATCGTCTCAGAAAACATGTCACTGCTGTGAAAAAAGGTGCAAGAGGAAGCAAAAGGGGGAAGAAACTGAAAAAGTCCAAATAATTTCAACATGATCATGCAACACTGGTGTCTCCTCTCTGCTGTGTGTACCGGCCGGTTCTCTTTCTCTGTGTCTTTCCTCTAATGCAGGCTTTGAGGGTTGCTTCTTTAAACATTAACGGGGGTAGAAGTGCACAGAAAAGGGCTTTAGTGTCAGAGGTTTTCGATCAGAAAAAATTAGATGTGATCTTACTGCAGGAAACTCACAGTGACAGCCTGAATGAGACAGACTGGGGAATGTGGTGGGGGGGTCAGTATGTACTCAGTCATGGCTCTAACCTTAGTGCTGGGGTAGCTGTTTTATTCTCCCCCTCTTTAAATGTTAAGCTTGTTTCCAGCACGGAGATAGTGGCAGGTAGAGTCTTGATGGTGAAAGTGGAACTTCTACAGTTTATTTTCACTTTTATTAATATTTACGCACCCAATCGAGGCCCTGAACGCTTATCTGTGTTTCAGGTTCTAAAAGACAAGCTAGACACAAGTGCACAGGGGGAGTGTGTTATACTGGGGGGGGACTGGAACGCTTGCACCAATGTCACTTTAGACAGAATAGGACAAGAGCCTCATCCTCAGTCTTCCCTTTTATTGTCACAGGTGATCAGAGAGGCTGACTTAGTGGATGTGTGGAGGATGAAACATCCCTCAGTAAAACAATACACCTGGGTGAGGATGCTAGTTGGAGGCGTTAGTGCAGCCAGGTTAGATAGATTTTACATGTCTGCCTCTTTTATCGCTCGAGCAGTGAACTGTCACATCCAACCTGTTGGTTTCACAGATCATCATCTCATTTCCTTAGATTTGGTTTTATCCACTGCAGGAAAACCTAGATCGTTCTGGCACTTTAATGTTAACATTTTACAAGATTTCAATTTCTGTGACAATTTTAAATTGTTCTGGATTAACTGGAATCAGAGAGAACTCTTTTCCTTCCCTGAGTCAGTGGTGGGAGGTAGGAAAGGCTCAGATTAGAGTTTTCTGCCAACAGTATACATCCTACTCCACTGCAAACATTAGAAGGGCTATAGAGCAGTTAGAGAGGGAGATCAGTGAGTTAGAGAGGGTGTCTGTTGAAAACATAGAACAGTCCCTCCTAAAAAAACAACAGCTTAACTGTTTTCTTCAGGAGAAAGCCAAAGGAGCTCTGATCAGAGCCCGTTTTACTTCCATGAGAGACATTGATGCACCAACCACCTTTTTCTTCAACCTGGAGAGGTCTGTGGGCCAAAGGAAGCAGATGGTGTGTTTACGTCTTCCAGATGGACAAGTAACCTCTGAACCTGCTGAGATGAGGAGACACGCAGTGTCCTTCTACACAGACCTGTTCAAAGCCGAAGGTTGCGATGTGGAAGCTGCTGATGAACTTCTTCAGGGTCTTCCACAGTTGAGTTCAGCAGAAAGTGACACCCTGGGTTCTGACATTACTCTGGAGGAACTGACCTCTGCAGTGACACAGATGGCCTCTGGCAAGGCTCCAGGCATAGATGGCTTACCTGCAGACTTTTTCAAACACTTCTGGAGTATTTTAGGACATGACTTGTTGGACGTGGTTAAGGAGTCCTTTGGAAAAGGGGCTCTTCCAGCTTCCTGTAGGCGTGCGGTGATTTCACTGTTACCTAAGAAAGGAGATTTAACCCTGCTGAAGAACTGGAGACCTGTGGCCCTGTTATGCACAGACTATAAGATACTGTCAAAGGTTTTAGCCAACAGGCTGAAGTGTTTTATTGAACTTCTTATTGGAAGTGATCAGACATATTGCATTCCTGGCAGATCAATTGTGGACAATTTGTTTTTGATGTTTCGACACTTTTGACGTCTGTGAGCTGTATAACCTAAATGTTGGTATCATTTCTATTGACCAGGAGAAGGCGTTTGATCGTGTTGATCACTCCTTTCTGTTTGCCACATTGCAGGCTTTTGGTGTTGGGGAGAATTGTTTCTCCTGGGTGAAGTTGCTGTACAGTGATGCATGTTGTATTGTGAAGGTGGGGGGAGGGCTGAGCAGACCTGTACCAGTTAAAAGGGGGATCAGGCAGGGCTGCCCTATCTCAGGCCTATTATACAGTATTGCCATCGAGCCCCTTTTGAACAGGCTTAGGAACCGGCTGAGGGGCCTGTGTATGCCAGAGTCAGCTCAGGGCCCCCCTGTGGTTGTATCAGCTTATGCTGATGATGTCAGTGTATTTATCCAGGGTCAGCAAGACATCCAGGAGCTACAAGACAGTCTAGTTCTGTATGGCAACGCTGCTTCAGCCAAAGTTAACTGGGAGAAGAGCGAGGCTTGTTTGGTAGGTCAGTGGGGTGTAGAGAATAGGCCCAGTCTTCCTGGTAACCTCAGGTGGGGAAACAAGGGTTTAAAGGTCCTGGGAGTTTGGTTGGGGACTGGGGACATGGTGGCACAGAACTGGGAGGGAGTGCTGGGAAAAGTGCAAGCTAAATTATCTAAATGGAAATGGCTGCTACCCCAGCTGTCCTACAGGGGAAGAGTTCTCATAGCCAACAATCTGGTCGCCTCATCTCTGTGGCACAGACTCCAGGTAATAACCCCACCGCCGGACCTCATGAAACAACTGCAGCGGCTCCTTGTGGATTTCTTCTGGTCGGGACATCACTGGGTGCCAGCATCGGTCCTGTACCTACCTGTGGCAGAGGGGGGGCAGGGCCTTGTGGACATCACTGCTAGGACTGCTGCTTTTCGACTACAGGCAGCTCAGCGGCTGCTGTATGGGTCATCTCCCTGCTGGCTGGCTATGGCCCGACTGTTGCTTTGGAAGGCAGGGGATTTTGGTTTTGATAAACATCTGTTTCTGCTCAAGGCCCCTGCGTACAAGATAACTGGACTTGCACCTTTTTACAGTTCAGTCATCAGTGCCTGGAAGATCCTGAGTTTTTCCAGACCACCTGACGCCCGTCCTGGGATGTGGCTGTTTGAGGAGCCACTGTTTGATAGTGGTTTTCTTTCTGGAACCCCCTTCTCTTCGGCCACCCTAAGGAGCGGTTTCATCAAAGCAGGAGTGGTAAAACTGGGCCATTTAACAGGGATCTCTACAGAAAGACTGGCTGAAGTGACAGGTGTTCGGTCAACCCGAGTTTTACAAAACCTGGTAGATGAGGTGTGGCATTCGCTGTCGCCATCCCACCGGACTTTCGCTCGGAATACGGATCTAGCTGACCAGTGGAGAAAGGGATACGAGTACATCTTCCCTCCCTTGAGTGTGGGTCCTGCGGTGGGGGAATGGAGAGAAGAGGAAGGTCTCCTGCTGTCCCTGAGGACTTTGACCCTTGGAACTTTCAGCTCCGGCAGTGGGAAGCAGCTATACTCTTGCTGTGTAAAGGTGCTCAACATCAGTTCACTTGCAGGCATCAAGGAGTCGAGGTGGACAGATGTGTTTGGCTTGGGTTTTTCCCCTCAGGGCAGCTGGCGTATCCTGTATAAGTCTCCAGTCGAGAAACGGATGGCTGACATCCAATGGAGAATTATACATGGAGCAATTGCCACAAATAAATATAGAGCACATTTTGACCCAGGCACAAGGGGGGGCTGCCCGTTCTGTTTCATGGCAGAAACATTGGAACATTTGGTAGTGTCCTGTCCCCGATTGGCTGGTGTAAAACAAATGGTACAGGAGTGGGTGGAGGGGTTAGGGGAGGTTTTCACCATACCACTATTTGTCCATGGCCCCAAATACACCCTGAAAAAGAGTAAACCTCTAGCTTTGGTAAATTTCTTGTTTGCTAATGCTAAGTTAGCGATCTGGAAAAGTCAGAAAAATCAACTTGCTGGAGTGGGATGGACAGATGTAGTGCTCTGTCTGAGGGGGCTGGTGGCAGCACGTCTGAGGGTGGAGCATGCATACTACAAACTGACCAATAATCTGCAGGGCTTTTTGGATGTGTGGGCTGTTGGGCAGGTTCTGTGCTCACTTGGGGAGAACAACTCTTTAGTGCTGACTTTTTAAAAGATGTAGTTTGTAGTAGTGTGTGTGTGTGTGTGTGTGTGTGTGTGTGTGTGTGTGTGTGTGTGTGTGTGTGGTCTTTTATGGTAACAATGTTTAAATAATATTTATTTATTCATGAAAAACTGATGATTTTAATGGAATGTTTTGTTATTTTCTGACTTTTGTTGTAGAAAAGACAAATCAAGTGTTTTTTAAAAATCAAAATCTTATTCTGTGGTCCCCCTCTTATTCTTCTTCTGTGGTCCTCCTATTCTTTTTCTGTGGTCCAACTCAACTTCTTCTTCTGTGGTCCTCTTATTCTTCTTCTGTGGTCCTCTTATTCTTCTTCGGTGGTCCCCCTCTTATTCTTCTTCGGTGGTCCCCCTCTTATTCTTCTTCTGTGGTCCTCCTCCATTTCTTCGTCTGTGGTCCTCCTCTTATTCTTCTTCTGTGGTCCTCTTATTCTTCTTCTGTGGTCCTCTTATTCTTCTTCTGTGGTCCTCCTCGGTGGTCCCCCTCTTATTCTTCTTCTGTGGTCCCCCTCTTATTCTTCTTCTGTGGTCCTCCTCTTATTCTTCTTCTGTGGTCCTCCTCTTATTCTTCTTCTGTGGTCCTCCTCGGTGGTCCCCCTCTTATTCTTCTTCTGTGGTCCTCCTCTTATTCTTCTTCTGTGGTCCTCCTCTTATTCTTCTTCTATGGTCCTCCTCTTATTCTTCTTCTGTGATCCTCCTCCACTTCTTCTTCTGTGGTCCTCCTCTTATTCTTCTTCTGTGGTCCTCCTCCTTTTCTTCTTCTGTGGTCCTCCTCTTATTCTTCTTCTGTGGTCCTCCTCTTATTCTTCTTCTGTGGTCCCCCTCTTATTCTTCTTCTGTGGTCCTCTTATTCTTCTTCTGTGGTCCTCCTCCAATTCTTCTGTGGTCCTCTTATTGTTCTTCTGTGGTCCTCCTCCACTTCTTCTTCTGTGGTCCTCCTCTTATTCTTCTTCTGTGGTCCTCCTCTTATTCTTCTTCTGTGGTCCTCTTATTCTTCTTCTGTGGTCCTCCTCTTATTGTTCTTCTGTGGTCCTCCTCTTATTCTTCTTCTGTGGTCCTCCTCTTATTCTTCTTCTGTGGTCCTCTTATTGTTCTTCTGTGGTCCTCCTCCACTTCTTCTGTGGTCCCCCTCTTATTCTTCTTCTGTGGTCCTCCTCCACTTCTTCTGTGGTCCTCCTCTTATTCTTCTTCTGTGGTCCTCCTCCACTTCTTCTTCTGTGGTCCTCCTCCACTTCTTCTTCTGAGGTCCTCCTCCACTTCTTCTTCTGTGGTCCTCCTCCACTTCTTCTTCTGTGGTCCTCCTCTTATTCTTCTTCTGAGGTCCTCCTCCACTTCTTCTTCTGTGGTCCTCCTCCACTTCTTCTTCTGTGGTCCTCCTCTTATTCTTCTTCTGAGGTCCTCCTCCACTTCTTCTTCTGTGGTCCTCCTCCACTTCTTCTTCTGTGGTCCTCCTCTTATTCTTCTTCTGTGGTCCTCCTCCACTTCTTCTTCTGTGGTCCTCCTCTTATTCTTCTTCTGTGGTCCTCTTATTCTTCTTCTGAGGTCCTCTTATTCTTCTTCTGTGATCCTCCTCCACTTCTTATTCTGTGGTCTTCTTCTTCTGAGGTCAGTATAAAGGTAGCGGTCCGGTGCACCTGGGTCCGGAGGTCTTGCTTCGTGAGGCACCGGTGACTCGTAGCAGGAGCTTCATTAACCTGAGGGAGGTGTGTGAGCTCTTCGTTCTGCCGCCCGGAGAGTACGCCGTCATCCCCTCCACTTTCGAGCCGCATCGCAAGGGCAGCTTCGTGCTGAGGGTGTTTACCGAGAAGCACGCACACTCCGGGTATTATACCTATATTTAATACATACCATAAACAGGCCCTAACCCTAACCCACTTCAGGTGATGATTGATCTTCTGCTTTCAGACCACTGGAAGAGGAGCTGAAAGCAGACATCCAGGAGGTGAAGCTTACTCTGAAAATCTGACCAAGACACTACACCTTCAGTCTGATGAAGACCTCTCAGACTGAAGACCTTCAGTCTGATGAAGACCTTTGCTCTGATGAGACTCTTGTTGGTTTTGCAGATTGACGAAGAAGAGAGAGATGTGGACCCTCACTTCAGACGTCTCTTTCTGCAAATATCTGGAAACGTAAATCAGCATAATCAGAAATTCATCCTGAAACCTTTGAATCTACATTTATAATCTGGCTTTATGTATAATCTGTTTATATCGATAATCTGTCTATCTCTATAATCAGTCTATATCTATAATCTGTCTCTATCTCTAATCTGTCTACATCTATAATCTGTCTATATCTATAATCTGTCTACATCTATAATCTGTCTATCTCTATAATCTGTCTATATTATAATCTGTCTATATTATAATCTGTCTATCTCTATAATCTGTCTATATTATAATCTGTCTATCTCTATAATCTGTCTATATCTATAATCTGTCTATATCTATAATCTGTCTATCTCTATAATCTGTCTACATCTATAATCTGTCTATATCTATAATCAGTCTATATCTATAATCTGTCTCTATCTCTAATCTGTCTATCTCTATAATCTGTCTATATCTATAATCTGTCTACATCTATAATCTGTCTATCTCTATAATCTGTCTATATTATAATCTGTCTATCTCTATAATCTGTCTATCTCTATAATCTGTCTATATTATAATCTGTCTACATCTATAATCTGTCTATCTCTATAATCTGTCTATATCTATAATCTGTCTATCTCTATAATCTGTCTATCTCTATAATCTGTCTATCTCTATAATCTGTCTATATTATAATCTGTCTACATCTATAATCTGTCTATCTCTATAATCTGTCTCTATCTCTAATCTGTCTACATCTATAATCTGTCTATATCTATAATCTGTCTACATCTATAATCTGTCTATCTCTATAATCTGTCTATATTATAATCTGTCTATATTATAATCTGTCTATATTATAATCTGTCTATATCTATAATCTGTCTATATCTATAATCTGTCTATCTCTATAATCTGTCTATATCTATAATCTGTCTATATTATAATCTGTCTATCTCTATAATCAGTCTATATCTATAATCTGTCTCTATCTCTAATCTGTCTACATCTATAATCTGTCTATATCTATAATCAGTCTATATCTATAATCTGTCTATCTCTATAATCTGTTTATATCTATAATCTGTCTACATCTATAATCTGTCTATCTCTATAATCTGTCTATATTATAATCTGTCTATATTATAATCTGTCTATCTCTATAATCTGTCTATATTATAATCTGTCTATCTCTATAATCAGTCTATATCTATAATCTGTCTCTATCTCTAATCTGTCTACATCTATAATCTGTCTATATCTATAATCAGTCTATATCTATAATCTGTCTCTATCTCTAATCTGTCTATCTCTATAATCTGTCTATATCTATAATCTGTCTACATCTATAATCTGTCTATCTCTATAATCTGTCTATATTATAATCTGTCTATCTCTATAATCTGTCTATCTCTATAATCTGTCTATATTATAATCTGTCTATCTCTATAATCTGTCTATCTCTAATCTGTCTATCTCTATAATCTGTTTATATCTATAATCTGTCTACATCTATATCTGTCTATCTCTATAATCTGTCTATATTATAATCTGTCTATATTATAATCTGTCTATCTCTATAATCTGTCTATATTATAATCTGTCTATCTCTATAATCAGTCTATATCTATAATCTGTCTCTATCTCTAATCTGTCTACATCTATAATCTGTCTATATCTATAATCAGTCTATATCTATAATCTGTCTCTATCTCTAATCTGTCTATCTCTATAATCTGTCTATATCTATAATCTGTCTACATCTATAATCTGTCTATCTCTATAATCTGTCTATATTATAATCTGTCTATCTCTATAATCTGTCTATCTCTATAATCTGTCTATATTATAATCTGTCTACATCTATAATCTGTCTATCTCTATAATCTGTCTATATTATAATCTGTCTATCTCTATAATCTGTCTATATCTCTAATCTGTCTATATTATAATCTGTCTATCTCTATAATCTGTCTATCTCTATAATCTGTCTATATCTCTATAATCTGTCTATCTCTATAATCTGTCTATATTATAATCTGTTTATATTATAATCTGTTTATATTATAATCCGTCTATATTATAATCTGTCTATCTCTATAATCTGTCTATATTATAATCTGTCTATCTCTATAATCTGTTTATATTATAATCTGTTTATATCTATAATCTGTCTATCTCTATAATCTGTCTATATTATAATCTGTCTATTTCTATAATCTGTCTATATTCTAATCTGTCTATCTCTATAATCTGTCTATATTATAATCTGTCTATTTCTATAATCTGTCTATATTATAATCTGTCTATCTCTATAATCTGTCTATCTCTATAATCTGTCTATATCTATAATCTGTCTATCTCTATAATCTGTCTATATTATAATCTGTTTATATCTATAATCTGTCTATCTCTATAATCTGTCTATATTATAATCTGTCTATATCTATAATCTGTCTATCTCTATAATCTGTCTATATTCTAATCTGTCTATCTCTATAATCTGTCTATATTATAATCTGTCTATTTCTATAATCTGTCTATATTATAATCTGTCTATCTCTATAATCTGTCTATCTCTATAATCTGTCTATCTCTATAATCTGTCTATCTCTATAATCTGTCTATCTCTATAATCTGTCTATCTCTATCTGTAGCGGGGTTCTACTTCATACCTCCACAAACACAGGCATAGTCGGAGAAGTAGTGACGTTATTTTATTTTGCCGGTCTCCCAAAGTGAAAAACAACTATTTACAACAAAAAATGAAAATAGTGGAAAAAGACTGGAAACATAAATAGTTTACCCTGTACCACAAGTATTCACAACAAATGGAGTTCCTCATTAACTCTGACATATCATAACGCTTAGACCAACTCTCACTGGGCTTTACAGGTGCTACCTGCTCTGTAGCTTCCCCAGACTGAACCCCCGTCCCAGGCCAAACCAGCCCCTTTTAACTGTATAGCCCCTCCACTGGGCTTAACTTTCTCATACCACCAATAGTTTCATCTCGCAAGCGCGCGAGAATTCACTACTTAACCGGGAGAAATGGTGCGCCCCGTCTTGCCAGCCACTCTTGCCGGAAGAGGAGACGGTGGTGCATATGCCTCCCACACTTGAAGAAATGTCCGTCTAAAATCAGGTTTGTGTAAATGTATGCTTAAATGCAACGAGAACGGCCAAGTGTGCACCCATGGTCGCGCTACTAACACAGAGGAGAAAACAGTTATAATAGTGAGGTTTGTCAACCAAGCATGCAAGAACGGAAGGGAACAGGGAATGGGTGTGAATGTGAACGTGTATGTGTATGTGTGTGTGTATGCGCTGCAGCATGTGACAGAGCCGGTCAGTGACAGAGCCGCTCCGTCACATTATCCCCCTCCTCCCCTAGGTTGGCGATGTGCGGCAACCTGGAAAGGTAATCTGCCACAACATTGGTCTTGCCCGATCGGTGTCGGATGGTGAACTTGAAAGGCTGTAGTGAGAGGTACCATCGGGTAAGGCGGCTGTTGTGGTCCTTCATGGAGTTGATCCAGGTGAGAGCTCTGTGGTCAGTTTCCAGATCAAACTCCCGCCCAAGCAAGTAGTACTGCAGGCTTTCCAGTGCCCACTTTATGGCCAGGCCCTCTTGTTCCACCGTAGAATACCTGGTCTCGCGTGGCTGCAGCTTGCGGCTTAGGTACAGGATTGGATGTTCCTCTCCAGGGTCCCCTTGGGCCAGGACTGCTCCAAGGCCGACTGTGGAGGCGTCCACCTGTACCAGAAATGGTTGGTTGAAGTCCGGACTCTTTAGGACAGGGGAAGAACACAGGTAGGCTTTTAAGGTGCAGAAGGCTGCTTCACAGTCGTCTGACCAGGTTACTGGGTTCCTCTGTTCCTTACAGGTCAGGGCTGTTAGTGGGGCTGCAATGGTTGCAAACTGGGGCACAAACCGTCTGTACCAGCCAGCCAATCCCAGGAAGGACCTTACCTCCTTCTTGGTGCGAGGTCGAGGGCAGTTTTGGATAGCTTCCACCTTATCCACTTGCGGCCGCACCTCTCCTCTTCCGAGTTGGTATCCCAGGTACCGTGTCTCCTGCCGTGCCCACTCACACTTGGAAGGGTTGAGTGTCAACCCAGCCTTCTGAATCCTTCCCAGGACCAGTGATAGGTGCTGGGTATGCTCCGCCCATGTGTTGCTGAAGATCACCACATCATCCAGATAAGCTGCGCTGCAGTTGTCACAACCCTGGAGGACTCTGTTCATCAGTCTCTGGAAGGTGGCTGGGGCTCCATGCAGTCCAAATGGCATCACTGTAAACTGGAAAAGTCCAGCTGGTGTTCTGAACGCTGTGTATGGCCGGCACGACTCCTCCAGCGGCACCTGCCAGTATCCCTTACACAGATCGAGGGTGGTGATGTACTTGGCAGCTCCGATCTTCTCCAGCAAATCATCAATTCTTGGCATGGGGTAGGCGTCAAACTCCGAGATGGCATTGAGCTTCCTGAAATCAATACATATCCGGAGAGACCCATCCTTTTTGAAGACAATGACCACTGGACTGCACCACTCTGAGTTGGAATGCTCAATCACCCCAAGCTTCAACATCTCCGCCACCTCTTTCTCCAGTTTTTCCACCAGCTGTTGTGGGACCCGGTAGGGACGTTGGCGGATTGGTCGTCCATCCTTCAGGCGAATGACATGCTCAACAATGGTGGTTTTCCCTGGACTGGCAGCAAAAAGTGATGGAACTTCCTGAAAGATCCGCAGGAGCCGCGTAGCTTGCTCCGGTGCAAGATGTGCCAGCACAGGAATGGCAGTTGTGGTTAGACTTTCCAACCCCGTCTCCACCTCCTCTTCTGCATCCACCTCCTTCACCAGCAGAACCTTTGCTGGGGCCTGGATTGGACGCTCCTTCCACTCTTTTAGTAAGTTCACATGGTAGGTCTGTTTTGTTTTCCTCTTCTCTGGGTGATGGACCTCGTAGGTGACCAAGCCCATCTTGCGGGTGATGACATACGGCCCCTGCCACTTTGCCAAGAGCTTGCTGGTGGAAGAAGGGAGAAGCAACAGGACTCTTTGGCCAGGCTGGAACTCACGGTGCCGAGCCTGTTGGTCATACAGGTCTTCTGGGTTTTCTGGGCCTCACGCAGGTTGACCTCTGCCTCCTCCTTGTATTTTGCCAGCCGCTCCCTCATCTCAAGAACAAACTGTACCACCCCCCTGTCACTTGGAGTGGTCGAAGGGGCCTCCCATCCCTTTCGGAGCAGGTCCAACGGTCCCTGTACCTCCCATCCATATAGCAGCTCGAATGGGGAGAACCCTGTTGAGGCCTGGGGAACCTCTCGGTAGGCGAAGAGCAGGAATGGTAGCCATCGGTCCCAGTCCTTGCCAGTGTCCTCCACAAACTTCTGGAGCATCCTCTTCAGCGTCTGATTGAATCTTTCAACAAGACCGTCAGTCTGTGGATGGTATGGCGTGGTCTTGATTGCTGAGATGCCCAGTTGTTTATGGAACAGCTGCATTAACCTGGAGGTGAAATTGGTCCCTTGGTCCGTCAGGATCTCGTCCGGAATCCCCACTCTGGAGAACAGCTGTACCAAAGCCCGCAGAACAGCGGGTGCGGTGATGGTGCGCAGGGGAAAGGCTTCTGGGAAACGGGTGGCATAATCACACACCACCAAGATGTACTGGTGACCACCACTGCTTTTCACCAGAGGGCCCACAATGTCCATAGCGATCCTGCGGAATGGAACAGAAATGACAGGAAGTGGCTGCAGAAAAGCCCGGTCGGACTTGCGAGCAGTAGCGGTTTTCTGACATGTGGGGCATGTGCTGCAATATTTCTGAATGTCGGTGTACATGGAGGGCCAATAAAAACGTGAACTGATGCGAATATAGGTTTTGTGGCGGCCTAGGTGTCCGGCCCATGGGAGTGTGTGTGCTAGGTGCATGACAAGTGCTCTACAGCTAGCAGGGACTACAAGGCGTCTATGGTCATCCTCAATTGTATACAACACATCTTTATCAACAATCAACCTCTCCCTTGCCACACAGTTCCCGTTTGTCTGATTC
Organism: Eleginops maclovinus; assembly: GCF_036324505.1. Classification (NCBI taxonomy): domain Eukaryota; kingdom Metazoa; phylum Chordata; class Actinopteri; order Perciformes; family Eleginopidae; genus Eleginops; species Eleginops maclovinus. Next base: position 902,599 of record NC_086352.1, read on the forward strand.
CCCATTTTCACAAACAAAGGTTTCAACGTTTCATCCCCCCTTTGCAACACAGAAATATTTTCAGGTACTTCCCACATTTTATTGGACAGTAAACCCGCGCTCTCCGGTACCGTTGGTCTTAGCTGCTTCTCAAAGCGGCGTTGACGACGGGATTTTTTTGGCCCCTTAGTGCCACCCTCACACAGACTACTGTCAAGGTCTGGGAGTGGTTGGACACCAGCTTTCGCTTGGGCTCGAGTGGTCACAGGACAGTAAACATTCACATTGACCTTCCCCCCAGAGTCAGTTTCCGCTGGCAGTTCTTCTTTGTGCAGTAAGTCCAGAAGTACTGGTAAGTCCCATCCCAGGATAGCATCTACTGGCAAGTTCTTTACCACCCCAACAGTCAACAGGTAAGGCTGCTCATCAATGGTCACCATTAAGTCCGCTTTGGGATAAGGATGCTTATCCCCATGAACACACAAAATGTCCGCCTGTCTGCTGTAATCCACTCTGCCTACTGGCACTAGACTGTGTTTAACCAGCGACATGAAGCTACCAGTGTCCAACATAGCAGTAACCTGCTGACCATTAACAATGACAGTCTTATAGCGCTGAACTCTTGCTTCCATTTCCCCCGTGGGCCCAACCTCTGCCCGCGGTGCATAGCAAGCGCCTGTGACCTTTGCTCCGCGGACTGGACACACAGCAGCTTTGTGGCCCGGCTGCTGGCAATAATAACAAACCAAGTCCTTACCGGCTGCTCGTTGGTTTGGGGCAGTACTGGTGTTACCTGGAAACTCCTGGCCATACTCTCTCCTTGTTGGCCTGGGCTGGGGCGGCTGGAGTGTTGGTCGGGGTGCTGCACTGGTGGAGCGTATAGCTGGTCCTCCTCTGCGAGCATTGAGGTACTGTAGAGCCAGCTTGGCAGCTGCCAGGCCCTCTGCTGGCTCATGCTCCTTCACCCAGGTCCTCACCTCATAGGGAAGTAGCCGGAGTAACTGCTCCAAGATGATGGCCTCACCAATCTCCTCCTTGGTGTGTTGCTCTGGCCGAATCCAGCGCCGGTAGAGGCCCTTCAGGCGATGGTAGGTCTCGGTGGGGTTCTCGCCTTGTGGTAACGTAGCAGACCGGAACTGCTGCCGGTATGTCTCTGGGGAAATGTCAAATTTGATCAGCAGCGCTGCTTTTAGGTCCGTATATGAGTGGGCTCTATCCTCGTCCATCGCGGTGTAGGCCTCCAATGCCTTCCCCGCCAGCAGGGGAACTAGCCGGCATGCCCACTCACTCTCTGGCCATTTCCATGTTTTGGCAATGCGCTCAAATCGCAACAAATAGTTTTCAATGTCCTCACCCATCTGGTATGGCGGAATTTTTGGCTCAGCATAGTGCCTCCACTCTGGTCTTGGCTGCTCCGGTCTGCCGCTAGCGTCGGGAAACGGGAAAGAAGGTGCCGGTGATGGGGTATACTGCTGCATACGCCTGGGTGCCGGTGTTGGTAGGTAAAGTCTTGGGCTACTTGCCGTCACTATGCTTGAGGTCTCAGCAGTGACTGGCAAGTGGGGAGTATGCGACACTTGGACCACATTTTGAGGTGGCTGGGTGGCAGGTTGGGGCAGGTGGTCAGTCAACGGGAGAGAAGCCCTCAGACCTCGGAGCTCTGTCAACAGACCCTCCTCCCTTCTTTCCTGACCTGCCAAAAAGTCTCTCATTAATGTCAGTAGCTCTCCACCTGGACCACCTGTCGCTGCTGCCGTAGGAGCTGCTGGAGGCACCCAGAACCCGTCCTCCTCCTCGTTGTCCTCTGATGATAGAGCTGTTTCCCAAGCCAGGTCTGCATTGGCGGTTGCTATTCCTTCATACCGCGGTCGCTGCTGGGAACGCAATCCTGTGCGCCGCTTTGGGAGGCGGTTTGTCTTTCCCCGACTAGCCATCCCACTCCTGACACCATATGTAGCGGGGTTCTACTTCATACCTCCACAAACACAGGCATAGTCGGAGAAGTAGTGACGTTATTTTATTTTGCCGGTCTCCCAAAGTGAAAAACAACTATTTACAACAAAAAATGAAAATAGTGGAAAAAGACTGGAAACATAAATAGTTTACCCTGTAACACAAGGATTCACAACAAATGGAGTTCCTCATTAACTCTGACATATCATAACGCTTAGACCAACTCTCACTGGGCTTTACAGGTGCTACCTGCTCTGTAGCTTCCCCAGACTGAACCCCGTCCCAGGCCAAACCAGCCCCTTTTAACTGTATAGCCCCTCCCACTGGGCTTAACTTTCTCATACCACCAATAGTTTCATCTCGCAAGCGCGCGAGAATTCACTACTTAACCGGGAGAAATGGTGCGCCCCGTCTTGCAGCCACTCTTGCCGGAAGAGGAGACGGTGGTGCATATGCCTCCCACACTTGAAGAAATGTCCGTCTAAAATCAGGTTTGTGTAAATGTATGCTTAAATGCAACGAGAACGGCCAAGTGTGCACCCATGGTCGCGCTACTAACACAGAGGAGAAAACAGTTATAATAGTGAGGTTTGTCAACCAAGCATGCAAGAACGGAAGGGAACAGGGAATGGGTGTGAATGTGAACGTGTATGTGTATGTGTGTGTGTATGCGCTGCAGCATGTGACAGAGCCGGTCAGTGACAGAGCCGCTCCGTCACAATCTCTATAATCTGTCTATCTCTATAATCTGTCTATATCTATAATCTGTCTATATTTCTAATCTGTCTATATCTCTATAATCTGTCTATATCTCTATTCTGTCTATATTATAATCTGTCTATCTCTATAATCTGTCTATCTCTATAATCTGTCTATATCTATAATCTGTCTATCTCTATAATCTGTCTATCTCTATAATCTGTCTATCTCTATAATCTGTCTATATCTATAATCTGTCTATATCTATAATCTGTCTATCTCTATAATCTGTCTATATCTATAATCTGTCTATATCTATAATCTGTCTATCTCTATAATCTGTCTATATTATAATCTGTCTATATCTATAATCTGTCTATATCTATAATCTGTCTATATCTATAATCTGTCTATATTTCTAATCTGTGTATCTCTATAATCTGTCTATATCTATAATCTGTCTATATTATAATCTGTCTATCTCTATAATCTGTCTATCTCTATAATCTGTCTATCTCTATAATCTGTCTATCTCTATAATCTGTCTATATCTATAATCTGTCTATCTCTATAATCTGTCTATATCTATAATCTGTCTATCTCTATAATCTGTCTATCTCTATAATCTGTCTATATTATAATCTGTCTATCTCTATAATCTGTCTATATCTATAATCTGTCTATCTCTATAATCTGTCTATCTCTATAATCTGTCTATCTCTATAATCTGTCTATCTCTATAATCTGTCTATCTATAATCTGTCTATCTCTATAATCTGTCTATCTCTATAATCTCTCTATATCTATAATCTGTCTATCTCTATAATCTGTCTATCTCTATAATCTCTCTATATCTATAATCTGTCTATCTCTATAATCTGTCTATCTCTATAATCTCTCTATATCTATAATCTGTCTATATTTCTAATCTGTCTATATCTCTATAATCTGTCTATATCTCTATTCTGTCTATATTATAATCTGTCTATCTCTATAATCTGTCTATCTCTATAATCTGTCTATATCTATAATCTGTCTATCTCTATAATCTGTCTATCTCTATAATCTGTCTATATCTATAATCTGTCTATCTCTATAATCTGTCTATCTCTATAATCTGTCTATATCTATAATCTGTCTATATCTATAATCTGTCTATATCTATAATCTGTCTATATCTATAATCTGTCTATCTCTATAATCTGTCTATATCTATAATCTGTCTATATCTATAATCTGTCTATATTATAATCTGTCTATATCTATAATCTGTCTATATCTATAATCTGTCTATATCTATAATCTGTCTATATTTCTAATCTGTGTATCTCTATAATCTGTCTATATCTATAATCTGTCTATATTATAATCTGTCTATCTCTATAATCTGTTTATCTCTATAATCTGTCTATCTCTATAATCTGTCTATATCTATAATCTGTCTATATCTATAATCTGTCTATCTCTATAATCTGTCTATATCTATAATCTGTCTATCTCTATAATCTGTCTATCTCTATAATCTGTCTATCTCTATAATCTGTCTATCTCTATAATCTGTCTATATTATAATCTGTCTATCTCTATAATCTGTCTATCTCTATAATCTGTCTATATCTATAATCTGTCTATCTCTATAATCTGTCTATCTCTATAATCTGTCTATATCTATAATCTGTCTATCTCTATAATCTGTCTATATCTATAATCTGTCTATATCTATAATCTGTCTATCTATAATCTGTCTATCTATAATCTGTCTATCTCTATAATCTGTCTATCTCTATAATCTGTCTATCTCTATAATCTGTCTATATCTATAATCTGTCTATCTCTATAATCTCTCTATATCTATAATCTGTCTATCTCTATAATCTGTCTATCTCTATAATCTGTCTATATCTATAATCTGTCTATCTCTATAATCTGTCTATCTATAATCTGTCTATCTCTATAATCTGTCTATCTCTATAATCTGTCTATCTCTATAATCTGTCTATATCTATAATCTGTCTATCTCTATAATCTGTCTATCTCTATAATCTGTCTATCTCTATAATCTGTCTATCTCTATAATCTGTCTATATCTATAATCTGTCTATCTCTATAATCTCTCTATATCTATAATCTGTCTATCTCTATAATCTGTCTATATCTATAATCTGTCTATCTCTATAATCTGTCTATCTATAATCTGTCTATCTATAATCTGTCTATCTCTATAATCTGTCTATCTCTATAATCTGTCTATCTCTATAATCTGTCTATATCTATAATCTGTCTATCTCTATAATCTGTGTGAAAGTTAGTTACCTAGAGCAGAAAGAGTACTGCTCTGTATGAATGGGGTGAATGACATGTAGTATGTAAAGCGCTTTGAGGGGTCGAAGAGACTGGATAAAGCGCTAAATAAGAACAAGTCCATTCACCATCTGTAATCTGCCTCACTGTCTACATCGATAATATAATGTCTCACTGTCTGTCTCTCTACAGGACTCTGAGGACTCTGCCTTCGAGCTCCAACACATACTGGACAGAGTGGTTTCTCAGAGTGAGAGCATCCATAATAACAACAACAACAACAACAACAACAACAACAACAACAACAACAAAAATACTAAATGTTAGAAATAATAATGAAAGTAATGACAACGTGTTGCAGGGTCGGATGTGAAGACAGACGGCTTCAGTCTGCAGACCTGCAGAGACATCATCAGTCTGTTGGACGTATCCTTCCCATCGTTATTCTGTTTTCATATCTATATTATAATAAATATCTTTAATAAATATCTTTATTATTATATCTAGGTTTTGAAATGAGTTAAAAAGACTGAAAATATTTGTTATGAAGTGGTACCACATTTGGAAAACTTACATTCAACTAGGGATTGCAAAAGTGTCGGCCGATACCGGTGTTAAGAATAACATTTTTACCGATATCGATGTTTTACTATGTAACCTGTAATGGTAGCACAATGCAGACTAAGGCAGCCCATCCCTTTAAGAGAGAGAGTGGGGGGGATACGTGTGTGCATGTGTAAGCGCGAGAGGTTGAGCGAGCCATAGTAAGTTTCTGGGAGTTAACGGGAGTAGCAGCAAGTATAACAAAGTCACAGATATATACGACGGCCTCCCAAGAACACTGAAGGATGGATTTAATTCACCGATCCTCCAGACACCCGGTACACGGCGTGCAGCAGCAGCTCCTCACAGAGGCAGACCTACAGTCACTGTTCTTATCCTTTAACATGATGCCCTGACTTCAGATTTGGTCCGTCAGATTTAAAAACAACGACGCTAACGCGACTTCTCCCGGTCACGTAGCAAAACATAAACATCGGCGCCTGCCATCGGTGATGTCTCCTTATTTACCGATGGTGGTAGATGGGACTAACATCGGCCGATGTCTCACCGATGTATCGGTGCATCCCTACATTCAACTGTTTTTGTGATCCTCCAAATACCTGTTTGAGGGGGAAGACATGTTATTTAGGTCAAGGCTAGATTTCAGTTTTAAGGTGAATCTTTTGAGACAGCTGTAGTCCAATAAGCAATGGAAATACAATGTCAGCACTTTCTGTGGAGATTACGTTTGCCTTTGTTTACTTCAGATGTGTTTGAACAATGTTCTCGGTTTGATAAGTATATACAGATTTAAAAGCATACATGATTTGTGTAAATATTATTTCTCCGTGGTTAAAACGACTCGGAAGGACTTGAAACTCAAACGGTAGGACTTGGGACTTGACTTGAGACTTGTCGGTCTTGACTCGGGACTTGAAAGCAAAGACTTGAGACTAACTTGTGACTTGCAAAACAATGACTTGGTCACACCTCTGGTAGAAAGCAGACGGAGCGTCCGCCCGGCAGCGGTACAAGCAGCGGACGCTCCGGTGAGGATTCTTAATGTGTGTGTGTGAACAAGCAGCGAGCACACACACTGAGCATTGAGTTCTGGTTTCTATAATTCATATCTGTCCCTCCGCATTACGCCCTGATCCTGAGATGAAAGCTGGCGGTGTCCTGAGCTCAGAATGATTACACACCACAGGTTGAGGTCTGTTGGTACAAAGTTAGGCTGCTGCCTGACTCACTGCTGCTGGCGTCTCCGAGTCTGAGGAAGGAGCCCCCGTTGTCGGGGATAATAAAGCTCCGGGTTTTGATATGATGGCGTGGAAACGGAGGCACCTTTTTTCCAGCGGAGTTTGCATTTCACCTTTTGGGGCTCGTCCCTTACTCGCTCAGAAGGATTGCACACTTTGGAAATCCTGCGGACACAATAACTGAAAGACCAGTTGACTAATCGGCTTATGAAAATGTATTCGACATTTTTTTTTTCCGACGACGAACAATTATTCGACTTATCGGGGGCACCCTTACATAAATCCTAATGTCTATGGTATCAAAATGAATCATAATGCTGATGATAAACTCATAAATGTATGACAGTTTGGATTCTTTAAGCTGCTCTCAGACGGACGGCAGCAACAAGCTGGGCCTGAAGGAGTTTCACGGTCTGTGGACCAGGATCCAGAAATACTTGGTAAACCCCCCCCCAAGGGGTCAAACACTGGAACTACAACTTCCTGTCAGTCCGTGACATCGTTGGGCACACATTTTTCCCGTTGACTTACACTGAGAACGAGACGTCTGTAAATCAGCGACACTTGAGAATGTTTAGAGTCCCTGAACCACCTCTGGAGGCCCTTACTGCAGTCCCTCAAAGCTTTGTACTGGGTGATGCACCAGTTAGAGTGGTCCCTTACTGGGACCAGCCTGTGGCACTCCTGATCAACAGTCCTGCGGTCTGATCAGTCTCTGGATATGTGTTCATTCGTTTCAGATCAAAGTGTTGTGTTTATCATTTTGTTCAGTATAGATACACACAGAATTTATACCATATGTATATATATATACTGTATATCCATGGTAAGGACCGATGGGGGGTGGGCGGACAGCGATGTGAACCTCTTCTTCTGTTGTGTTTTTACAGGAAGTCTTTCAGATGTTTGATTCGGATGCTTCTGGAACGATGAGCAGTCACGAGATGAGAGCCGCTGTGACTGCAGCAGGTACAATGTCATTATATTGTTGTTGTTATTGTGTGTGTGTGTGTGTGTGTGTGTGTGTGTGTGTGTGTGTGTGTGTGTGTGTGTGTGTGTGTGTGTGTGTGTGTGTGTGTGTGCAGGTCTCCAGGTGAACAGTGTGTTGCTGCAGCAGATTGTCAGCAGGTTTTCTGATCAGACTTTCTCTGTTGACTTTGACTCGTTCCTCGGCTGTCTGATCCGTCTGCAGCTGCTGCTCAGTCAGTATAAATAAACCTATATATATATACACAACTGTGTATCACTGATATATATCATGATCCGACTTCCTGTTATGGTTACATCGCCCCTCCCTGGATGTGTTTAGGGACTCAGGTGTTTGGTTGATAGAATCACAGAGCAGACAGGGTTTCTCTTTCTTCACAGAGATGTTCAAAACTCTGGACGTGAAGAAGGAGGGGAAGATCCACCTGGACCTGCAGCAGGTACAACAGCCCATAACTAACCTATACTAACTAACCTAACAAATGAACCACAATTAACCTAACCAACCAACTAACCTGACACACCTATACTAACTAACCTGACCAGATAACCTGACTAACCTAACTAAACTGACCAATCCATCCAACCTTACTAACCTATACTAACTAACTAACTAACTAACTAACTAACTAACTAACTAACTAACTAACTAACTAACTAACTAACCTATTTCACCAAAACCTGACTAACCTATACTAACTAACCTGACCAGATAACCTGGCTAAACTGACCAATCCATCCAACCTTACTAACCTATACTAACTAACTAACTAACTAACTAACTAACTAACTAACTAACTAACTAACCTATTTACCAAAACATAACTAATCAAACCAGATAACCTGACTAACCAGTACTAACTAACCAACCAAATCTTCTGTTCTTCTCTTGTGTTATTGCTCACCTTCTTCTTCTTCTTCTTCTTCTGCAGTGGCTGTGCCTCACCATCAGCTGACCTCTCCCCCTCGTGGTGCATGCTGGGAGTTTGAACCGTCTCTTTGACTGTAATTGAGAATAAAACTCCTCATCAGAACCGAGTCTCTCTTTGTTCGTCTTTAAATCTTTTATGCAGCCATTGTGTCACTGCTCTGAATCAGGAATCCCTGGGCTCGTTGGAACGTGACCTCGGGGTGAAGAGCTTTCTGGAGGTAGAACCAGCACAAAGGAGGGAAAACACCTGGACCTGTGTATCAGATCTTAAAGGCTAACCCTATCCCACCAATCCTCTTAATGTACGAAACCTTCCTTTTTCAAACTTCATTTGGAATAATAAACGTCCAAGACTTAGGCTCTCTTTATTGTGTATTTATATTACAATCACCAAACCTCGTATTATGGGCTGTTGGATTCTGTGAAGGACAGCCCCCTGCACGGGTCACAATGGTATTCCTGTTACGAACTGTTCCTATAAACCTTTTGTGAACAAATTAAGAAAGTGTATCAAACAGAGCAGGAACCCCTTTTGAAGACCGGTGGAGGCACACTGGGAGAGTTCTCAATCATATTTATTAATAAAGCACATAAAAAAAAACATGTGGATCAAAGCGCTGTACAGGATAGAGCAGGAAAACAACCTCCCATGGAAAGGACCAAAGAAACAGGTAAGTGTTAACACACACAGCTGTAAGCACAAACCAAGGCTTTAGACTGTCACTCCAAGAACTCAGAACCACATGTGGAATTCCTACCAAGCACTTTTTCAAATATTTTCAACTCTGGAGTTTTATAAAGTCCTACAGAGCGGTTTAGAACCCCCCACACCCCCCCCCCCCCCCCCCCCCCCTTCTGAAAACACCAAAAAGCCAGGGGTCAGGTATCCTTATTATACCATCTGCTTGCAAAGAATCCTCCAACAGTATATTGCAGGCCTGGAAACAGAACACAGGACGGTCTGGCTCCCAGGCTCAAACTCAAACTCACACTCCATCTGCTGCAGGGTTAGGGGTCAGCGGGAGTGCTTTACTCCGGCTGGGTGTCACTGCTGGAACCCTAATGTTCCTGATGCATGCATTACATGTAACAGCCTGAAGGGGTCGCTCTCACTGTATGTGGGAGTGCACACAAATAATCTCCTTTTGGAAAAGGGTGGGAGCGGATCCCTGTGGATATTGGTAGAGAGGTTCCTCTCCTGTGCCCCAAGAGAACGTTGCTCTCTGGGGGCTGGACGGGGCTACACATGGAACATCCACCTGCACCCCCGTCAGAGGCTGAACGGCTCCGCTTTCTACCCTGCTCATGAAAAGGTATCCCCTTGAAAACAAACTCGATGGATTTAGAAAAATCTGGAGAAGCTTTTACGCGTTCCTGGAGTTGGTTTACAGCATGGGGGGGGGGGATAAAGACATTTGAATTGGTCTGTAATGCTGCTATGAAAGATTGTCTTCTTTATGAAGGGACATTTCTATGCATACAAACTAAGACAAATGAAACTTCAGAACCACCTTCATTTCTTTCAGAAAGACATGTAGGGACTGTGTTTAGTTCTTGAGATGAGGACATGATAAATGATAAACCCTGACATCTGAAAGCTTGTTATAATAAATACTGAGGATGTCAGACTCTCAGGAATCTGTGTTTGACTCCTGCAACATGTAATAGATTTCTGGAATAATTTCATTAAGAAAAGCAATAAATACTGGAGCCTTTCTAAAGTCATCAAATATTGAAAAAACAGGAAGTGATTTACAGTCTGGTGGTGACGCTGCAACATGTGTTTGTGTCTCCATAGCAACAGAAGCTCTTCCTGCTTCTTTTGACGCTATTAATACCGGAAGTCCCTTCAAAATAAAAGCACAAACTCATGGAAACACGTTCAAATGTAAAATAGACAGCATGGGAATTACACATTCTGTGGGTTGTGGGGGCATCTGTGGGTTCTGGGGGTTTTGCAGATTATGTGGGTGTGGGGGTTCTGTGAAGTCAGTGGGTTCTGGGGGTTCACATATGGCTTGTTGGCACCTGGGGCCTCATTTATAAACGTGGTGTACGCCCAAAAGATGCCGTACACCAGTTTCTAAGCAATCTTTCTAAGCCATCTTGACGGGAAATGTGCGGTCCTCCACGCACACTCTGACCCATGGTACGCCCAAAGGAACGAACGACTGTTTGAGACTCTGAGTGCACACAGAAACAGAACTTTGAGAAATAAATGATTACGGATATGTTATCGAACCCCCCCTCGAAGAGGTTCTCAACATGTTATGAAAGGTGTCCTCAGAAATGATGCGTCAACAGAAAGACAGAGCTACGTTTAACCTGACCCCGTCTTGGTCACGATGCATGGTTTCACTACACACAGTCCTGATGTTGAAAATGTGTTTGAGTTGTTCAGTATTTTAGACCTTTGTTTATTTCCTCTAACTGGTTGATAGAGTTGCTGCTGGGGGGGGCGACGCACAGGGGGCCGGTGAGACGCTGCGCACACGGGGCAGTGGAGACGCTGCGCCCTGTGTGCAGTGGAGACGCTGTGCCCTGTGTGCAGTGGAGACGCTGTGCCCTGTGTGCCGTGGAGACGCTGCGCACACGGGGCAGTGGAGACGCTGCGCCCTGTGTGCAGTGGAGACGCTGCGCCCTGTGTGCAGTGGAGACGCTGCGCACACGGGGCAGTGGAGACGCTGCGCCCTGTGTGCAGTGGAGACGCTGCGCCCTGTGTGCAGTGGAGACGCTGCGCCCTGTGTGCAGTGGAGACGCTGCGCACACGGGGCAGTGGAGACGCTGCACAGCTGATCGACAGCCGGAACACAAACCAACAAATAAACAGAAACCTCTTTTGTAAACAAAGTCCCCATCAAGGGGGTTCGTCCCTGTCCCCAGCCCGTGGCACACACACTCTGCCTGTGTGAGGATGTGTGTATATTTTAACTTTTAGGTTCTGCATATTTATTTTGGTGACGATCCGGCTTTCTGAGGCCGCAGCGTTCACAGAGAGCTCCACTTGCTGCAACTCTCTGTTCTCTTCAAACTGCGTCCATCAAACAATATGATTCACTGCACCCCCCCAACAAGAACCAAAACCTTACTCGGTGTGAAATGATTTTTTTTTTAGCTGTTGGCATTTCCTGCGACCGTCATCAGGCAGTCTGAATGAATATTCATACGGGGCGTTTCTTTTACTATTCATAGGAAAATCTGGCCGTTACGTGAAGTCCGCTAAAGCTGCGCCGCATTTCGAGTTGATTGTGATTTATAAAGGAAACCGGTGTGGTGATGTCATCTCCCCCCAGTGACCGAAGGGCTTCTTCCATCACCCCTCCCCACTCCGACAGGAACTCCAGAGCCGGATTAAAGACTTTATGACTTCAGATTCTTTTTCTTCTATACAATTAAATCAATTCATTCAGGTAAACCTTACGACAAATATTATTCAGAAAATGTTTTTTAAGTGTTTTTAAATATTATTTTTAGAATATCTTTTACCTTTTTGTTTTTGTAAAATGTAATTAATATGTAGAGAAATCTTTATTGACTTTATTTTGAAGGTACTCTCACCGGAAGTGGGCCTGTCTCTCATCTGTTGACAGCAATACGATCCTGAACCCTGGACACTCCCTTCCTGCATCACCTGCAGACCAGACTCATCTCAAAACCTCCACACCTGAAAACTACACAGAACATCTCCAAACTTCTGGGACTTTTTCGACCCTCAGACTTCAGACCTACAGGCCCCCCCGCCCCCAAACTATCAGCAGCATGTCGGGTATAGCCGCCACCCTGCAACGCCTCCGGGAGCAGCAGCGGGGGGTTGGCTCCGCGGACCAGGCGGTGAAGTACCTGAACCAGGACTACGAGGCTCTGCGGAGCCACTGCCTGCAGACCGGGTCCCTGTTCCAGGACGAAATGTTCCCGGCGCTCAGCTCCTCCCTGGGCTTCAAAGAGCTGGGACCCGGGTCCCACAAGACCCGGGGGGTGAGCTGGCAGAGGCCACCGGTAGGTGCAGCAGACGGGGGGGGGGGGGGGGGGGGGGGGGGGGGGGGGGGGGGGGCATCACTCTACAGGAAACGCTATCAGATACTCAGAGTACTATCAGAGTACTTTCAGATACTCAGAGTAGTATCACAGTACTATGACATACTCAGAGTTCTATCAGAGTACTATCAGATACTCAGAGTACTATCAGAGTACTTTCAGATATTCAGAGTACTATCAGAGTACTTTCAGATACTCAGAGTACTATCAGAGTACTTTCAGATATTCAGAGTACTATCAGAGTACTTTCAGATACTCAGAGTAGTATCAGAGTACTATTACATACTCAGAGTACTATCATAGTACTTTCAGATACTCAGAGTACTATCAGAGTACTATCACATACTCAGAGTACTATCAAAGTACTTTCAGATACTCAGAGTACTATCAGAGTACTTTCAGATACTCAGAGTAGTATCACAGTACTATGACATACTCAGAGTTCTATCAGAGTACTATCAGATACTCAGAGTACTATCAGAGTACTTTCAGATATCAGAGTAATATCAGAGTACTTTTAGATACTCAGAGTACTATCAGAGTACTTATTCAGAGTACTAACTCCAGAGTAGTATCAGAGTACTATCACATACTCAGAGTACTATCATAGTACTTTCAGATACTCAGAGTACTATCAGAGTACTATCACATACTCAGAGTACTATCAAGTACTTTCAGATACTCAGAGTACTATCAGAGTACTTTCAGATACTCAGAGTACTATCAGAGTACTTTCAGATACTCAGAGTACTATCAGAGTACTTCACATACTCAGAGTATATAGGTATCAGATATATATACAGAATAAACATACAGAGTTATAGATACTTTTCAGTTTATCAGAGTTTGTTTCGTGAGTACTATGGTTGACTGGTGTGTAGTCAGTGTACTTGTTGGTTATTCGATGTACTTTCAGTGTGTTGAGAATTATATCATGAGTAATGTAGTAGATTATATTCTACGAGTCTTTCAGATATTCAGAGTACTATCAGAGTACTTTCAGATACTCAGAGTAGTATCAGAGTACTATTACATACTCAGAGTACAATCATAGTACTTTCAGATACTCAGAGTACTATCAGGAGTACTATCACATACTCAGAGTACTATCAAAGTACTTTCAGATACTCAGAGTACTATCAGAGTACTTTCAGATACTCAGAGTACTATCAGAGTACTTTCAGATACTCAGAGTACTATCAGAGTACTATCACATACTCAGAGTACTATCAGAGTACTTTCAGATACTCAGAGTAGTATCAGAGTAAATATCACATACTCAGAGTACTATCAGAGTACTTTCAGATACTCAGAGTAGTATCAAAGTACTATGACATACTCAGAGTTCTATCAGAGTACTATCAGATACTCAGAGTACTATCAGAGTACTTTCAGATATTCAGAGTACTATCAGAGTACTTTCAGATACTCAGAGTACTATCAGAGTACTTTCAGATATTCAGAGTACTATCAGAGTACTTTCAGATACTCAGAGTAGTATCAGAGTACTATTACATACTCAGAGTACTATCATAGTACTTTCAGATACTCAGAGTACTATCAGAGTACTATCACATACTCAGAGTACTATCAAAGTACTTTCAGATACTCAGAGTACTATCAGAGTACTTTCAGATACTCAGAGTACTATCAGAGTACTTTCAGATACTCAGAGTACTATCAGAGTACTATCACATACTCAGAGTACTATCAGAGTACTTTCAGATACTCAGAGTAGTATCAGAGTAATATCACATACTCAGAGTACTATCAGAGTACTTTCAGATACTCAGAGTACTATCAGAGTACTATCACATACTCAGAGTAATATCAGAGTACTTTTAGATACTCAGAGTACTATCAGAGTACTTTCAGATACTCAGAGTAGTATCAGAGTACTATCACATACTCAGAGTACTATCAGAGTACTTTCAGATACTCAGATTACTATCAGAGTACTTTCAGATACTCAGAGTACTATCAGAGTACTATCACATACTCAGAGTACTATCAGAGTACTTTCAGATACTCAGAGTACTATCAGAGTACTATCACATACTCAGAGTAATATCAGAGTACTTTTAGATACTCAGAGTACTATCAGAGTACTTTCAGATACTCAGAGTAGTATCAGAGTACTATCACATACTCAGAGTACTATCAGAGTACTTTCAGATACTCAGAGTACTATCAGAGTACTATCACATACTCAGAGTACTATCAGAGTACTTTCAGATACTCAGAGTACTATCAGAGTACTTTCAGATACTCAGAGTACTATCAGAGTACTATCACATACTCAGAGTACTATCAGAGTACTTTCACATACTCAGAGATATAGGGTATAGATTATACAGAATAAACAACAGAGGTTTTTATGTATATTACAGGTGTTTTAGTGTGTGTGTGTGTGTGTGTGTGTGTGTGTGTGTGTGTGTGTGTGTGTGTGTGTGTGTGTGTGTGTGTGTGTGTGTGTGTGTGTGTGTGTGTGTGTGTGTGTGTGTGTGTGTGTGTGTGTGTGTGTGTGTGTGTGTGTGTGTGTGTGTGTGAGAATTATGATTCCCATGTAGGGAAATGTAGTGAGGAAATTATTTCATCACTGCTGCGCAACAAAATAGGAGGCAATAAACAAGCGATTGCGTGTGTGAGCGGAACAAATAGGGTCGAGGACACGGATTGGCGGGTTGGTGCTGTGCGTGGGCAGATCTTTGAAGTACCCCTGCGAGTGCTGACTTGCGAAGGCCCGTTTATCGCTGCTTGCAGCTTTAATTTTATTGTCGTTTTTGTTGTTGTTGTCATTATTATTCTCCTCTTATCTTCAGTGCACATGTGTGTGTTTGTGTTGCAGGAGTTGTCCTCTGACCCCCAGTTCATCGTCTGTGGAGCCTCAAGGACCGACATCTGTCAGGGGGGGCTGGGTGAGAACACACACATACACACTTCATCAACACTCAGAGCTGATGTAGAGGAGAGGAGAAGAGAGGCTCTCTAGAGGAGCTGATGTAGAGAAGAAGAGAGGCTCTCTAGAGGAGCTGATGTAGAGAAGAAGAGAGGCTCTCTAGAGGAGCTGATGTAGAGAAGAAGAGAGGAGAGGCTCTCTAGAGGAGCTGATGTAGAGGAGAGGAGAAGAGAGGCTCTCTAGAGGAGCTGATGTAGAGGAGAGGAGAAGAGAGGCTCTCTAGAGGAGCTGATGTAGAGGAGAGGAGAAGAGAGGCTCTCTAGAGGAGCTGATGTAGAGAAGAAGAGAGGAGAGGCTCTCTAGAGGAGCTGATGTAGAGGAGAGGAGAAGAGAGGCTCTCTAGAGGAGCTGATGTAGAGGAGAGGAGAAGAGAGGCTCTCTAGAGGAGCTGATGTAGAGGAGAGGAGAAGAGAGGCTCTCTAGAGGAGCTGATGTAGAGGAGAGGAGAAGAGAGGCTCTCTAGAGCAGCTGATGTAGAGAAGAAGAGAGGAGAGGGTCTCTAGAGGAGCTGATGTAGAGGAGAGGAGAAGAGCGGCTCTCTAGAGGAGCTGATGTAGAGAAGAAGAGAGGAGAGGCTCTCTAGAGGAGCTGATGTAGAGGAGAAGAGAGGCTCTCTAGAGGAGCTGATGTAGAGGAGAGGAGAAGAGAGGCTCTCTAGAGCAGCTGATGTAGAGAAGAAGAGAGGAGAGGGTCTCTAGAGGAGCTGATGTAGAGGAGAGGAGAAGAGAGGCTCTCTAGAGGAGCCGATGTAGAGAAGAAGAGAGGAGAGGCTCTCTAGAGGAGCTGATGTAGAGGAGAGGAGAAGAGAGGCTCTCTAGAGGAGCTGATGTAGAGGAGAGGAGAAGAGAGGCTCTCTAGAGGAGCTGATGTAGAGGAGAGGAGAAGAGAGGCTCTCTAGAGCAGCTGATGTAGAGGAGAGGAGAAGAGAGGCTCTCTAGAGCAGCTGATGTAGAGAAGAAGAGAGGAGAGGGTCTCTAGAGGAGCTGATGTAGAGGAGAGGAGAAGAGAGGCTCTCTAGAGGAGCTGATGTAGAGAAGAAGAGAGGAGAGGCTCTCTAGAGGAGCTGATGTAGAGGAGAGGGGAAGAGAGGCTCTCTAGAGGAGCTGATGTAGAGGAGAGGAGAAGAGAGGCTCTCTAGAGGAGCTGATGTAGAGGAGAGGAGAAGAGAGGCTCTCTAGAGGAGCTGATGTAGAGGAGAGGAGAAGAGAGGCTCTCTAGAGGAGCTGATGTAGAGAAGAAGAGAGGAGAGGCTCTCTAGAGGAGCTGATGTAGAGGAGAGGAGAAGAGAGGCTCTCTAGAGGAGCTGATGTAGAGGTTTGGTTTTTAAAGTCCCTTTATTGCACCATAGCAAAAGAGACAACAGCTCACCATCACATCTTCATTCAAGAGCAACAAAAACAAAAAAAATAAAATACAAGCAAACCTGTCAACCAGACACAGAACCTGTTTCTCCAATCAGAAACTTACATTCAGCTCTCCGTCCCCCCCCACAGAGCACAAAACCCCCCCAACAGCCCATACATGACCGAAACCATGCACATTGTCCATCATCCGATAATACGCATGTTCCACCCTCAGTCTGGCCTTCAGCAGACCCTTCAGGACCAGCACTGGCTCCACACTGCCAACACTCTGGGCCTGGTTCCTGCGAGTCAGCCAGATGGCCAACTTAGCAACGCCAGATACAAAGTTCACCAATGAGTGTACATCCTTCTTTTTTGCACAGTACTTCGGGCCAAAAATAAACAAATCAAAAGCAAAAATCTCCCCTAGACCCCGAAACCACCTTTCTAACAGCTCAAACAGAGCAGACAAACGAGGACACTGAATAAATAAGTGTTCAAGGGTCTCGTTCTGAGAACAGAAGATGCACTCCTCCCCCAACTCTGGATCCAGGTGCGCTCTGTATCTGTTCGTAGCTATTGCTCCATGTACAATCCTCCACTGGAGGTCTGCTGTCCGTTTTTCAACGGGCAGCTTGTACAGAGACCGCCAGCTGCCCTTCGGGGAAACATCTGGACCAAAAAAACCAGTCCACCTCGACTCCTTCATCCCTGCCAAAGAGCGCAGGCTCAGAACCTTGCAGCAGATCTGATATATTGCCTTCTTCCCTGCGTCCTGTAACTTCTCCAGGTGCGGGGTTGTGAGCGACAGCAGCTGACCACCTCCCTCCTGCCACTCCCCCACAACTGGGGTGACAGACAGAGAGGGGAAACTATACTCCTCCCCTTCGGTCCACTGGTCACACACATTGTGGTCTTGTGCAAAAACCCTCAGGGGTTGTGGCAGGGCAGCACAGACTTCCTCCACCACTCTGTTGATGACCCTGATGGAGGTGATGTTGCTTCTCTGTCTCAAGATATCCACCGATGTTGCCGTCATCTTCATCAGATGGCCCAGTTTGGTGCAGCCAGCCTCTCTAAAATAGGCTCGCAGGCTGGCAGACTGCAGTGTTTGAGTCTGTATAAGAGTATTAAAAAACAAAGGTTCCTCAAACAGCCACATGCCCGGAGTCTCATTTTTGGTACGTGTGGCCTTAAAAATCTGCCATGCCTGTAATACCGAACTATAAAAAGGTGTCAGTCCAGTTAAGTCCACATCCTCAGATTTTAAAAGGAAAAGCTGTTTGTCGTAGCCCAATCGCCCGGCTCTCTTCAGCAGCAAACGAGCTGTATCAAACCAGCTTGGGCCACAATTGTACAGCAGTCTTTGTGCAGTCTGGAGTCTAAAAGAGGCTATTTTTGCCTGGATATTGATGAGTCCCTGCCCCCCTTCAGCCACAGGCAGGTAGAGGGCTGCTGCTCGGATCCAGTGCCGGCCAGACCAGAAGAAGTCCAGGATGACTCGCTGAATGTCCTCCATCAGGCCTCTCGGTGGTGTCAGAGCAATAAGTCTATGCCAAAGAGTCGAGGCGACCAAGTTATTTGCAACCAAAACTCTTCCCCTATATGACAACTGGGGTAGCAACCATTTCCATTTAGACAACCGAGCGCACACTTTCTCCTTAACTCCCTCCCAGTTCTTGTTCTGAAACCCCTCAGTGCCCAAAAATACTCCCAACACCTTCAGGCCCTCCTTCCCCCACTCAAGACCTCCAGGCAGACTGGGCACTGTCTGATCTCTCCACTGTCCCACCAACAAAGCCTCACTCTTTGCCCAGTTCACCCGAGCAGATGAGGCCTTTTCGTACAGGGACAGGGTATCCTGCAAACATTTAATATCCCCCTGGCTGGAGACAAAAATATTAACATCATCTGCGTAAGCAGAAACGGTAAGTGGACGATCAAGATCAGAGGACCCAGGCAGTGAGAGACCACTGAGCCGACCTCTCAACATGCACAGCAAGGGCTCAATAGCTAGGGTATATAGTTGACCGGAGAGAGGACAACCCTGTCTTATCCCTCGCTGCACAGGGATTGGCCGACTCAGCCCTGCCCCCATTTTCACCATACATTGAGCACCATTATACAATAAACCAATCCAGGCCAGAAAACCATCACC
Source organism: Eleginops maclovinus (assembly GCF_036324505.1). NCBI lineage: Eukaryota > Metazoa > Chordata > Actinopteri > Perciformes > Eleginopidae > Eleginops > Eleginops maclovinus. The sequence continues at coordinate 921,746 of NC_086352.1, forward strand.
AATGCCAAAAGCCCTGAGTGCAGAAAATAAATAACAGTGATCCACCCTATCAAAGGCTTTCTCCTGGTCCAAAGCAACAATACCAAAATTCACATTCTGGGATCTGCACACATCAATAACATCACGAATTAGGAAAATGTTGTCCATAATTTTCCTGTCAGGAACACAATAGCTTTGGTCTGTCTGTACAAGTATTCCCAGGATGTCCTTGAGTCTGTTCGATAAGGCTCTGGAAAGCACCTTATAGTCCGTGCAGAGGAGAGCAACCGGCCTCCAGTTTTTAAGTAAGGCCAGGTCTCCTTTCTTGGGAAGCAGGGAAAGCACAGCTCGCTGACAGGAGACAGGAAGAGATCCTGTTCTAAAACACTCCAATAAAACACTGTGCAAATCAGGTCCAAGAGTATTCCAGAACCGCTGGTAAAAGTCAGTGGAGAGACCATCAATTCCCGGTGCCCGTCCTGATGCCATCTGATTAACAGCGACTGTCAACTCCTCCAGGGTCAGCTCAGAGTCCAGAGCAGCTTTCTCACCCGGGATGAGCTGAGGAAGCCCCTCCAGGAGCTCCTCGCGGCACTCCATGCCGCACTGTTCTGCCCCAAAGAGGTCAGCGTAGAAACTCACTGCATGGGTCCTCATCTCCCCCGGACTGGTGGTCACTCTGCCTCCAGGAAGCTTAAGGCAGGTCATCTGTTTCCTCTGTGCCACCGATCTCTCCAGATTAAAAAAGAAAGAGCTTGGGCCATCCATGTCCTTTAGCTGGAGGAAACGAGACCTAACAAGAGCTCCCTTTACTCTCTCCTGCAGGAATAAGCTCAACTCCAATCTCTTCTCCTGCAGCAGATGACCCGTGGTGGGATCCGAATGTCTATGTAACCCCTCTTCAATGTTCCTAATACTTATTTCAAGCTCCTGAACTGCTGCCTTTATATTAGCAGTCGAGTGGGAGGTATACTGCTGGCAAAAAACGCGAATTTGGGCCTTCCCAACTTCCCACCACAGCTTCAAAGAAACAAAATCCGCTTTCCTGGTTTTCCACTGCTGCCAAAAACGCTCAAAACTTTGACAGAAAGTACGGTCCTGCAGAAGTCTGTTGTTAAAAGACCAGTAGGACTTAACCCTTTCGCCTGGTGAAAGGATCAAATCTATACTGACAAAGTGGTGATCAGTGAAACCAACTGGACTTATCTTGCTGTGGACTAATCTGGAGCTGAGACTTTTGGAGATGTAAATCCTATCCAGTCTAGCTGCACTCACCCTGCCATTGCCGACCCTCACCCATGTGTATTGTCTGGTTAGTGGATGTTTGACCCTCCATGTGTCTAACAGATCCAGGTGTGTGATGATGCTGTGAAGGCTCTGAGATGACTGTGGGTGAGGTTCTTCACTTGTCCTGTCTACAGTGAAGTCTAGCGTGCAGTTGAAATCCCCACCAATGATGAATTGATCCTGATGGTACTTTCTTACCTCGTTTTTTAGCAGGGTGAAAAAAACCACTCTATCTGTGCCTTGATTTGGAGCATATATGTTTACAAAGCAGACCACAGAGCCCTCTATTTCTGCCCTTACAATCAACAGCCTGCCCTTCACCACTTCAGTAGATGATAGTACAGTTACATCGACATTTTTCCTAAGCAGAACAGCTACCCCTGCACTAAGGTTGGTGCCATGGCTAAAGGTGCACGAACCATCCCAACATAAACCCCAATCTGTCTCGTCTGCTGGATTAGTATGTGTCTCTTGCAAAAACAACACATCAACCCTTTTTTGAGTAGCGACTTCAGAAATTAATGCCCTTTTTTGTCTGTCTCTCCCACCATTGATGTTCAAAGATCCTATCTTGAGGCTCCCCATAGAGGTCAGAGAAAAAGAAACGGATAAGATGAACAAAACAGAAAACAGTTGAAAAGAGAAACCCACCGTGTGATACATGATCATTTTACTTCTGAATCTTTTTAGCAGTTTTGCCTTTTTTTGCTTTCCTCAAAGTTGTGATATGCTTTTTGAGGCGAAAACGTTTCTTCTCATCCAAGAGGTCAAAACCGACCAGTCTTTGCAGAACGCCAACAGATCTGATAAACTTTTCAGTATCACCGAAGTAGTCATTTAATCTAACAGACTTTTTAAATGTTACATCCAGAAATTGATTTATTTCCTCTAAAGAATAGAGATCTGCGTTCCTGATCGAAGTTTCACCTATGGATACTGTATCTGACTCAGAGTCATACTCCATGTCCTCTCCTTCACAGGATGCCTGACTATTTAACATACCCTGTCCTTCATTGGTGTTTACAGAGGGATCTGTGCCTACAAAACTTGTGGAAGCTGCTTCAGTGCCTGCAGACTGTGAACTGCTCAGGTTCTCTGCAGTCACAGAAGCCTGTTGCTTGTCAGGCCGACTCTGTTCCTCCCTATCCAAGTGATCCTCCTCAGAAAGTGAACCAGTGGCACCGGCTTCCACACCCTCCGCACCGGGATCCGCATCCGCGCCCGCGGCGCCAGCACCGGACCCGCCAGCAGCGGACCCAGCACCGGACCCGCCGGCCGCGGACCCAGCACCGGACCCGCCGGCCGCGGACCCAACTCCGGAGCCGCCAGCCGCGGACCCGACCGCGGACTCAGCGGAGCCGCCCACCGCGTCAGCGGAGTGAGCCGCCCCCTGCTGTCTATGCGGACACGTAAAGCGTTTGTGTCCCACATCTCCACACTCAAAACACTTGAACTGTCCCGAGCTGGCGTACACCATATACAACCCGTCACCGTGCTTCACTCTGAACGACACGTCCAGTGTTTGTGTCGGCGAGTCCAAGAACATGAACACCTGCCGCCTCAGGGACAGTACGTGCTTCAGTTTGGGATCCTTACAT
>NC_086352.1:927109-942109 GCF_036324505.1 Eleginops maclovinus
TCTCACACACACACACACACACACACTCGGAGTCACACACACTCTTGAGTCACACTGCTGAAACTGTGTTGCTGCTTTCTTCACATGTTTATCCAGCCACACCCTATACACACACACACACACACACACACACACACACACACACACACACACACACACACACACACACACACACACACACACACACACACACACACACACACACTAAGCGCCTGAGAGGCAGGTAGTCGGAGACGTCTACATTCCTAGCAGGCGGCTCCACCCTCTCCCAGTTAGCAGTATTGGGAGCAGGTGCTGACCACTCCCTCAGGGAGACAAAGCCACAGAGAGGCTCTGGTGGCCGGGGCCCAGCAGTATCAGAACAGGTTTTGGTAAACTGGTGAATCGATTAGCTTGTGTTTTTTGGAAGGTGATTTTGAGTTGGCTATAAATAAAGCTCTTTTTGATTGAACCACACCTCTGTCTTGATTGCTGCAATACCACTGTCCTGTTACAAAATGTATGCATTTATATAAAGATTTAAATGTATGTTCTGTGTTCTCTGAAGGATTAACGGCTGCTACGAGGCCCTCTCTGGAGGTTCCACCACCGAGGGCTTTGAGGATTTCACCGGAGGAATTGCTGAGGTCCACGAGCTGAGCCGCCCCGACCCACATCTGTTCCACATCATCCAGAAGGCCCAGAACCGAGGGTCCCTGATGGGCTGCTCCATAGACGTGAGTCTGAGAATCACAGGGAACCAGAGGGGACCCAGAGGGGACCCAGAGGGGACCCAGAGGGGACCCACAGGGGAACCAGAGGGGAACCACAGGGAACCAGAGGGGAACCACAGGGAACCAGAGGGGAACCAGAGGGTAACAACAGGGAACCAGAGGGTAACCAGAGGGGATCCAGAGGGTAACAACAGGGAACCAGAGGGTAACAACAGGGAACCAGAGGGTAACAACAGGGAACCACAGGGGAACCAGAGGGGAACCACAGGAAACCAGAGGGGAACCAGAGGGTAACAACAGGGAACCAGAGGGTAACAACAGGGAACCACAGGGGAACCAGAGGGGAACCAGAGGGGAACCACAGGACACCAGAGGGGAACCACAGGGAACCAGAGGGGAACCACAGGGAACCAGAGGGGAACCACAGGGAACCAGAGGGGAACCAGAGGGTAACAACAGGGAACCAGAGGGTAACCAGAGGGGATCCAGAGGGTAACAACAGGGAACCAGAGGGTAACAACAGGGAACCAGAGGGTAACAACAGGGAACCACAGGGGAACCAGAGGGGAACCACAGGAAACCAGAGGGGAACCAGAGGGTAACCACAGGGAACCAGAGGGTAACAACAGGGAACCACAGGGGAACCAGAGGGGAACCACAGGACACCAGAGGGGAACCACAGGGAACCAGAGGGGAACCACAGGGAACCAGAGAGGAACCACAGGGAACCAGAGGGGAACCACAGGGAACCAGAGCGTAACAACGAGGGAACCACAGGAAACCAGAGGGGAATCACAGGGAACCAGAGGGTACAACGGGGAACCAGAGGGGAACCACAGGGAACCAGAGGGGAACCACAGGGAACCAGAGGATAACAACAGGGAACCAGAGGGGAACCACAGGAAACCAGAGGGGAACCACAAGGAACCAAAGGGTAACAACAGGGAACCAGAGGGGATCCAGAGGGGAACCACAGGGGAACCAGGGGCGAACCAGAGGGAAACCACAGGGGAACCAGAGGGTAACAACAGGGAACCAGAGGGTAACAACAGGGAACCACAGGGGAACCAGAGGGTAACCACAGGGAACCAGAGGGTAACAACGGGGAACCAGAGGGGAACCACAGGGAACCAGAGGGGAACCACAGGGAACAACAGAGAACCAGAAGGGAACCAGAGGGGAACAACAGGGAACCAGAGGGGAACCATAGGGAATCAGAGGGTAACAACAGGGAACCACAGGGGAACCACAGGGAACCAGAGGGTAACAATAGGGAACCAGAGGGTAACAACAGGGAACCAGAGGGGAACCAGAGGGTAACAACACGAAACCAGAGAGGCGCCAGAGGGGAACCAGAGGGGAACCAGAGAGGAACCAGAGGGTAACAACAGGAAACCAGAGAGGCGCCAGAGGGGAACCAGAGGGTAACCAGAGGGTAACCAGAGGGTAACCAGAGGGGAACCAGAGGGTAACAATAGGGAACCAGAGGGGATCCAGAGGGTAACAACAGGGAACCACAGGGGAACCAGAGGGGAACCAGAGGGTAACAACAGGGAACCAGAGGGGAACCAGAGGGTAACAACAGGAAACCAGAGAGGCGCCAGAGGGGAACCAGAGGGAACCAGAGAGGAACCAGAGGGGAACCACAGGGAACCAGAGGGTAACAACAGGGAATCAGAGGGGATCCAGAGGGTAACAACAGGGAACCACAGGGGAACCACAGGGGAACCAGAGGGTAACAACGGGGAACCAGAGGGGAACCAGAGGGGGACCAGAGGGTAACAACAGGAAACCAGAGAGGCGCCAGAGGGGAACCAGAGGGAACCAAAGGTGAACCAGAGGGGAACCACAGGGGCACCACAGGGAACCAGCTTGAGCTTGAAGTGTTTGGGGATGAATAGTGACCTCGTTAAAATGAGAGTCCTGCTTCTTGAAGCTGATCCAGATTTGTGTCTTTAGATCACCAGCTCCTCGGACTCGGAGGCTGTTACTCGGCAGAAGCTGGTGAAAGGCCACGCCTACTCTGTGACAGGTGCAGATCAGGTGAGAGGACACGCCCCCTTCAAACACCTGTCCGTCAGAACACCATGCTTCTAAACTATATTTCCCATGAGCCTCAGCTGTGGCTGTGGGCGGAGATTCAGCTCTCTAATTATCTCACGACCAATCAGGTGTAACTCTGTGCTCTGCATGTGATTGGCTGCAGGTGGAGTATCGTGGCAACACGGAGAAGCTGATCCGGATCAGGAACCCGTGGGGTCAGGTGGAGTGGACAGGAGCCTGGAGCGACAGGTGTGTGTGTGTGTGGGGGGGGGGGGGGGGGATATGAATGGTTCTTGTATCCCTGAACTCTTAACATTAATATCTTTTCTGCTCTTATTGTAAAACTGTTTCGTGCTCTGCAGCTCGCCTCAGTGGCGCCAGATCGGCGATAAGGACCGGGACCGCCTGAGTCACCGGGCTGAGGATGGAGAGTTCTGGTAAGACTCAGCGTTACACTTCCTGTCTGGACTCTGTGGTCCTGTGTGTGTGTAAAGTGAAGCTCTCCGCTCTGTCTTCCAGGATGTCTTTCTCTGACTTCCTATCACATTACTCCCGGCTGGAGATCTGCAACCTGACACCCGACGCTCTGAGCGACGACTCTATCTCCAAGTGGGCTCTGACCAAGTTTGACAGCAGCTGGAGGAGAGGATCAACGGCCGGCGGGTGCAGGAACTTCCCTGGTGAGTGACGTTCCTGCTTGGTTCCCCAGGCTCCTTAAGGTCCTGACATTTTGTTTCTACACCGAAGATACTTTCTGGACCAACCCTAACTTTGTGATCAAGCTGGACGAGGAGGACGACGACCCGGACGACGGAGAGTCTGGCTGCAGCTTTGTGGTCGGTCTGATCCAGAAGAACCGAAGACGCATGAGGAAGATGGGTGAAGACATGCAGACCATGGGGTTTGCCATCTACGAGGTGAGAGGACCTGATGCTGTGGATGTTCAGGGTTCCTGAACACTGTGGAGGTTCAGAGGTCCTGAACACTGTGGAGGTTCAGAGGTCTTGTGGAGGTTCAGAGGTCCTGATAGATGTTCTGCTAACTTTCTTCTTCTTCTTGTGTTACAGGTTCCTGACGAGGTACTGAGGATCAGCTGTTTGTATTTCTTCATTTTCTCATTTCTACTTTACTCAAGAACAAGACCTGAGTACTTCTACTTTACTCAAGTACAAGACCTGAGTACTTCTACTTTACTCAAGTACAAGATCTGAGTACTACTACTTTACTCAAGTAGAAGATCTGAGTACTTCTACTTTACTCAAGTACAAGACCTGAGTACTTCTACTTTACTCAAGTACAAGACCTGAGTATTACTACTTTACTCAAGTTCAAGACCTGAGTACTTCTACATTACTCAAGTACAAGACCTGAGTACTTCTACTTTACTCAAGTACAAGATCTGAGTACTTCTACTTTATTCAAGTACAAGACCTGAGTACTTCTACTTTACTCAAGTAGAAGACCTGAGTACTTCTACTTTACTCAAGTACAAGATCTGAGTACTTCTACTTTACTCAAGTACAAGATCTGAGTACTTCTATTTTACTCAAGTACAAGATCTGAGTACTTCTATTTTACTCAAGAACAAGACCTGAGTACTTCTACTTTACTCAAGAACAAGACCTGAGTACTTCTACTTTACTCAAGTACAAGACCTGAGTACTTCTACTTTACTCAAGTACAAGATCTGAGTACTACTACTTTACTCAAGTAGAAGATCTGAGTACTTCTACTTTACTCAAGTACAAGACCTGAGTATTACTACTTTACTCAAGTTCAAGACCTGAGTACTTCTACATTACTCAAGTACAAGATCTGAGTACTTCTACATTACTCAAGTACAAGATCTGAGTACTTCTACTTTACTCAAGTACAAGACCTGAGTACTTCTACTTTACTCAAGTAGAAGATCTGAGTACTTCTACTTTACTCAAGTACAAGACCTGAGTACTTCTACTTTACTCAAGAACAAGACCTGAGTACTTCTACATTACTCAAGTACAAGATCTGAGTACTTCTACTTTACTCAAGTACAAGACCTGAGTACTTCTACTTTACTCAAGTACAATATCTGAGTACTTCTACTTTACTCAAGTACAAGATCTGAGTACTTCTACTTTACTCAAGTACAAGACCTGAGTACTTCTACTTTACTCAAGTACAAGACCTGAGTACTTCTACTTTACTCAAGTACAAGACCTGAGTATTACTACTTTACTCAAGTACAAGACCTGAGTACTTCTACTTTACTCAAGTACAAGATCTGAGTACTTCTACTTTATTCAAGTACAAGACCTGAGTACTTCTACTTTACTCAAGTACAAGATCTGAGTACTTCTACTTTACTCAAGTACAAGATCTGAGTACTTCTACTTTATTCAAGTACAAGATCTGAGTACTTCTACTTTACTCAAGTACAAGACCTGAGTACTTCTACTTTACTCAAGTACAAGATCTGAGTACTTCTACTTTACTCAAGTAGAAGATCTGAGTACTTCTACTTTACTCAAGTACAAGATCTGAGTACTTCTACTTTACTCAAGTACAAGACCTGAGTACTTCTACTTTACTCAAGTAGAAGATCTGAGTACTTCTACTTTACTCAAGTACAAGATCTGAGTACTTCTATTTTACTCAAGTACAAGATCTGAGTACTTCTACTTTACTCAAGTACAAGATCTGAGTACTTTTACTTTTCTCAAGTACAAGATCTGAGTACTTCTACTTTACTCAAGTACAAGATCTGAGTACTTCTACTTTACTCAAGTACAAGACCTGAGTACTTCTACTTTACTCAAGTACAAGATCTGAGTACTTCTACTTTACTCAAGTACAATATCTGAGTACTTCTACTTTACTCAAGTACAAGATCTGAGTACTTCTACTTTACTCAAGTACAAGATCTGAGTACTTCTACTTTACTCAAGTACAAGATCTGAGTACTTCTACTTTACTCAAGTACAAGATCTGAGTACTTCTACTTTACTCAAGTACAAGACCTGAGTACTTCTACTTTACTCAAGTACAAGACCTGAGTACTTCTACTTTACTCAAGTACAAGACCTGAGTACTTCTACTTTACTCAAGTACAAGATCTGAGTACTTCTACTTTACTCAAGTACAAGACCTGAGTACTTCTACTTTACTCAAGTACAAGACCTGAGTACTTCTACTTTACTCAAGTACAAGACCTGAGTACTTCTACTTTACTCAAGTACAAGACCTGAGTACTTCTACTTTACTCAAGTACAAGACCTGAGTACTTCTACTTTACTCAAGTACAAGACCTGAGTACTTCTACTTTACTCAAGTACAAGATCTGAGTACTTGTACTTTACTCAAGTACAAGACCTGAGTACTTCTACTTTACTCAAGTACAAGACCTGAGTACTTCTACTTTACTCAAGTACAAGATCTGAGTACTTCTACTTTACTCAAGTACAAGACCTGAGTACTTGTACTTTACTCAAGTACAAGACCTGAGTACTACTACTTTACTCAAGTACAAGATCTGAGTACTTCTACTTTACTCAAGTACAAGATCTGAGTACTTCTACTTTACTCAAGTACAAGACCTGAGTACTTCTACTTTACTCAAGTACAAGACCTGAGTACTTCTACTTTACTCAAGTACAAGATCTGAGTACTTCTACTTTATTCAAGTACAAGATCTGAGTACTTCTACTTTACTCAAGTACAAGATCTGAGTACTTCTACTTTATTCAAGTACAAGATCTGAGTACTTCTACTTTACTCAAGTACAAGATCTGAGTACTTCTACTTTACTCAAGTACAAGACCTGAGTACTTGTACTTTACTCAAGTACAAGACCTGAGTACTTCTACTTTACTCAAGTACAAGACCTGAGTACTTCTACTTTACTCAAGTACAAGATCTGAGTACTTCTACTTTACTCAAGTACAAGACCTGAGTACTTGTACTTTACTCAAGTACAAGACCTGAGTACTACTACTTTACTCAAGTACAAGACCTGAGTACTTCTACTTTACTCAAGTACAAGATCTGAGTACTTCTACTTTACTCAAGTACAAGACCTGAGTACTTCTACTTTACTCAAGTACAAGATCTGAGTACTTCTACTTTACTCAAGTACAAGACCTGAGTACTTCTACTTTACTCAAGTACAAGATCTGAGTACTTCTACTTTACTCAAGTACAAGATCTGAGTACTTCTACTTTATTCAAGTACAAGATCTGAGTACTTCTACTTTACTCAAGTACAAGATCTGAGTACTTCTACTTTTAAAGAAGTACAGTTCTGAGTATTTGTCTCACCTGTCTCAGTGCCGTGGTCAGAGGAACGTCCGGCTGAAGAAGAACTTCTTCCTGCGCCACGCCTCGGCCGCCCGGTCCGAGACCTTCATCAACCTGCGGGAGGTGAGCAGTCGCTTCGCCCTGCCGCCGGGAGAGTACCTGATCGTCCCTTCCACCTTCGAACCGCACAAGAACGGAGACTTCTGCGTCCGGGTGTTCTCTGAAAAACCAGCCGAGTTCCAGTATGTGTCCTCCGGTGATATGGGGGGGGGGGGGGAGTTGATATACTGGTGGACTTTATGGTTCCCTTGCAATAAAGTGTGATCAGAGCAGCCTCTGGCAGCCGCCTGGTGAATCAACATCTCATTCAATCCATTTAATACCTGAAAACAAGATGCATTCATTCTTATTAATGAGACGACTGTGTTCCTGCAGAGAGCTGGACGACCCCATCGAGTGCAGAGTGGAGAAGGTAAGACTACTTCCTGTTCTAGATTCTAGATACCCTATATAGACAAAAGTATTGGGCCACTCCTCTTAATCTTTGAATTCAGTTGTTTCCTTCGTCCCATCACCACAGGTGTATAAATCAAGCACCTAGCCATGCAGTCTGCCTTTACAAACCTGTGAAGGAATGGGTCGTTCTAAAGAACTCCCTGAACTCCAACGTGGATGCCATTATCGCAACAAGTCTGTTCATAACATGTCTTCTCTCCTAGATCTTCCACGATCAACTGTAAGTGATATTATTGCAAAGTGGAAACATTTAGAAACCACAGCAACTCAGCTTGGAGGTGTCAGACCACATAAAGCTACAGAGCGGATCGCTGAAGAAGTTGGAATGAGAGGTCATAAAAGCTCTTCTAGGTGTAACGTGTAGTTGGCCCAATACTTTTGTCTATATAGTGTATGTCATATATCCAGTATAACGGGCAGGTGCACTGTACACTCCGCACTCCACACATCAGTACTAAGAAACTCCACAAACTATCTGAGATCAAACTACATAAGACATTTCACAAATATTAGCTGTACTTTAGCGGCAAAAACTCCCTGTGAGTTATGCCGCTGAGAGGCTAAACGTTGCTCTTCGCTGTGACGCGTTCCATACAAGAGTCCGGAGTCAGTCTGAGTTCATAGAGTTGAGATAATAACAGAAATAATAAGCTGAGGCAAAACAAGTATTTTGGCTCCTACACAGAGTATATGTGCATGATGAAACTACAAATCAGTAAGAACTACACTTCCTGTCTGTCTTCTTCTGCTGTTCCCTTTAGTGTTTACTTCCTGTCTGTCTTCTTCTGCTGTTCCCTTTAGTGTTTACTTCCTGTCTGTCTTCTTCTGCTGTTCCCTTTAGTGTTTACTTCCTGTCTGTCTTCTTCTGCTGTTCCCTTTAGTGTTTACTTCCTGTCTGTTTTCTTCTGCTGTTCCCTTTAGTGTTTACTTCCTGTCTGTCTTCTTCTGCTGTTCCCTTTAGTGTTTACTTCCTGTCTGTCTTCTTCTGCTGTTCCCTTTAGTGTTTACTTCCTGTCTGTCTTCTTCTGCTGTTCCTTTTAGTGTTTACTTCCTGTCTGTCTTCTTCTGCTGCTCCCTTTAGTGTTTACTTCCTGTCTGTCTTCTTCTGCTGTTCCCTTTAGTTTTTACTTCCTGTCTGTCTTCTTCTGCTGTTCCCTGTAGTGTTGACTTCCTGTCTGTCTTCTTCTGCTGTTCCCTTTAGTGTTAAGTTCCTGTCTGTCTTCTTCTGCTGTTCCCTTTAGTGTTTACTTCCTGTCTGTCTTCTTCTGCTGTTCCCTTTAGTGTTAAGTTCCTGTCTGTCTTCTTCTGCTGTTCCCTTTAGTGTTTACTTCTCTGTCTGTCTTCTTCTGCTGTTCCCTTTAGTGTTTACTTCCTGTCTGTCTTCTTCTGCTGTTCCCTTTAGTGTTTACTTCCTGTCTGTCTTCTTCTGCTGTTCCCTTTAGTGTTTACTTCCTGTCTGTCTTCTTCTGCTGTTCCCTTTAGTGTTTACTTCCTGTCTGTCTTCTTCTGCTGTTCCCTTTAGTGTTTACTTCCTGTCTGTCTTCTTCTGCTGTTCCCTTTAGTGTTTACTTCCTGTCTGTCTTCTTCTGCTGTTCCCTTTAGTGTTTACTTCCTGTCTGTCTTCTTCTGCTGTTCCCTTTAGTGTTTACTTCCTGTCTGTCTTCTTCTGCTGTTCCCTTTAGTGTTTACTTCCTGTCTGTCTTCTTCTGCTGTTCCCTTTAGTGTTTACTTCCTGTCTGTCTTCTTCTGCTGTTCCCTTTAGTGTTTACTTCCTGTCTGTCTTCTTCTGCTGTTCCCTTTAGTGTTTACTTCCTGTCTGTCTTCTTCTGCTGTTCCCTTTAGTGTTTACTTCCTGTCTGTCTTCTTCTGCTGTTCCCTTTAGTGTTTACTTCCTGTCTGTCTTCTTCTGCTGTTCCCTTTAGTGTTTACTTCCTGTCTGTCTTCTTCTGCTGTTCCCTTTAGTGTTTACTTCCTGTCTGTCTTCTTCTGCTGTTCCCTTTAGTGTTTACTTCCTGTCTGTCTTCTTCTGCTGTTCCCTTTAGTGTTTACTTCCTGTCTGTCTTCTTCTGCTGTTCCCTTTAGTGTTTACTTCCTGTCTGTCTTCTTCTGCTGTTCCCTTTAGTGTTTACTTCCTGTCTGTCTTCTTCTGCTGTTCCCTTTAGTGTTTACTTCCTGTCTGTCTTCTTCTGCTGTTCCCTTTAGTGTTTACTTCCTGTCTGTCTTCTTCTGCTGTTCCCTTTAGTGTTTACTTCCTGTCTGTCTTCTTCTGCTGTTCCCTGTAGTGTTTACTTCCTGTCTGTCTTCTTCTGCTGTTCCCTTTAGTGTTTACTTCCTGTCTGTCTTCTTCTGCTGTTCCCTTTAGTGTTTACTTCCTGTCTGTCTTCTTCTGCTGTTCCCTTTAGTGTTTACTTCCTGTCTGTCTTCTTCTGCTGTTCCCTTTAGTGTTTACTTCCTGTCTGTCTTCTTCTGCTGTTCCCTTTAGTGTTTACTTCCTGTCTGTCTTCTTCTGCTGTTCCCTTTAGTGTTTACTTCCTGTCTGTCTTCTTCTGCTGTTCCCTTTAGTGTTTACTTCCTGTCTGTCTTCTGCTGTTCCCTTCAGTGTTTACTTCCTGTCTGTCTTCTTCTGCTGTTCCCTTTAGTGTTTACTTCCTGTCTGTCTTCTTCTGCTGTTCCCTTTAGTGTTTACTTCCTGTCTGTCTTCTTCTGCTGTTCCCTTTAGTGTTTACTTCCTGTCTGTCTTCTTCTGCTGTTCCCTTTAGTGTTTACTTCCTGTCTGTCTTCTTTGCTGTTCCCTTTAGTGTTTACTTCCTGTCTGTCTTCTTCTGCTGTTCCCTTTAGTGTTTACTTCCTGTCTGTCTTCTTCTGCTGTTCCCTTTAGTGTTTACTTCCTGTCTGTCTTCTTTTGCTGTTCCCTTTAGTGTTTACTTCCTGTCTGTCTTCTTCTGCTGTTCCCTTTAGTGTTTACTTCCTGTCTGTCTTCTTCTGTGGTTCCCTCCACAGATAATAAAGGAGTGTTTTATGAACGTGTTAATAGGAGGAGGGGTTTGTTTCAGATTGAGATCGATGAGGACGATGTGGACGATCGCTTCAGGAATCTGTTTGGTCAGCTAGCAGGAGGGGTAAGCCACTCACAATGAACATATGTATATACTTATAATATAGAAATACTACCTTATTTATACAAATATAAGGTATTGTAAGTAGTACATATATAAATATAATAACTTATGTGTGTGTGTATATAGAGAGAGATAGATAGAATATTATAAATATAACGCATATACTTACACAATTAATACAGTGTGTACATGATATCTGATGGTCCTGTGTCTGCAGGACAGTGAGATATCCACCTCCGAGCTGCAGAAGATCCTCAACAGAGTCGTCACCAAACGTAAGAAACTAAAGAACTCACCTCTAGCTCAGGTACACCTGCACTTTGGAACAGGTGTGAAGAGGGATCAGGTGTGAAGAGGGATCAGGTGTGAAGAGGGATCAGGTGTGAAGAGGGATCAGCTGTGAACAGGTGTGTGTGTACTGCAGGTTCGGACATCCACACGAGCGGCTTCAGTCTCACCACGTGTTGGAACATGGTCAACATGCTGGATGTATCCTTCAGTCCCGTTAACCAGTAGAAAAACTCATTCATACACAGGATATACCTGAGTTTATAATGCATTATAAACAATAAATAATGTACAACAATAATAACAACAATATAAAAGGGTTTCCTGAACCTGGCGGCAGAAAGACGGCAGTGGGAGACTCGGTCTGGTGGAGTTTAAGATTCTGTGGACCAAAATCGAGAAGTACCTGGTGAGTCTGAGAGGAGTTATTATTCAATACATAGATCTATAGACAGATCTATGTATAGATCTATACATCTGTGTGTGTGTGTGTGTGTGTGTGTGTGTGTGTGTGTGTGTGTGTGTGTGTGTGTGTGTGTGTGTGTGTGTGTGTGTGTGTGTGTGTGTGTGTGTGTGTGTGTGTGTGTGTGTGTGTGTGTGTGTGTGTGTGTGTGTGTGTGTGTGTGTGTGTGTGTGTGTGTGTGTGTGTGTGCGTGTGTCAGACTGTGTACCGAGACAAGGATGTGGATAACTCAGGAACCATGAGCTCTGCTGAGATGAGGTCAGCTGTGGAGGAAGCAGGTAAAACACACACCTCTACACACACCTCTGAAAACACACACACACACAGAGTTGTGAACTTTGACCCGGTGTGTCTCAGGCTTTCTGCTGAACAACCCCCTGCAGCAGGTCCTGGTGGCTCGGTACAGCGAGCCGGATCTCACCATCGACTTTGACAACTTCGTGGGCTGCCTCGTCCGCCTGGAGACCATGTTCAGTGAGTACTCTTCATCCTGAGGAAGAGGGGGGGAGAGATGATGCTGGTGACGGTGATTGTGATCATGATGGGGATGATAGTGGTGATGGTGATGATGGTGGTGACGGTGATGGTGGTGGTGATGGTGATCATGATGATGGTGGTGATGATGATGATGGTGATCATGGTGGTGATGATGATGATGGTGATCATGGTGGTGATGATGGTGGTGATGATGATGATGGTGATCATGATGGGGATGATGATGGTGATGATGATGGTGATCATGATGGGGATGATGATGGTGATGATGATGGTGATCATGATGGGGATGATGGTGGTGATGATGATGGTGATCATGGTGGTGATGATGGTGGTGATGATGATGATGGTGATCATGATGGGGATGATGGTGATGATGATGATGATGATGGTGATCATGATGGGGATGATGATGGTGATCATGATGATGATGATGATGGGGATGATGATGGTGATCATGATGGGGATGATGATGGGGATGATGATGGTGATCATGATGGGGATGATGATGGGGATGGTGATAATGATGATGGTGATCATGATGGTGATCATGATGGGGATGATGATGATGATGATGGTGATCATGATGGGGATGATGATGGGGATGATGATGGTGATCATGATGGGGATGATGATGGTGATCATGATGGGGATGATGATGGGGATGATGATGGTGATCATGATGGGGATGATGATGGGGATGGTGATGGGGATGGTGATAATGATGATGGTGATGTCTCCTCTCCTCAGACACGTTCTCCACTCTGGATAAGGATCAGTCCGGCTACATTGAGCTCACCTTGCTGGAGGTGAGGAGACCTGTTGATTATTAAAGATATTCTGAACGTTTTAATCATTGATATGTATTTGAAGTTAACGTGATGAATATTCTGTTGATGTTTCTTCCGCAGTGGCTCAACGTGAGTCTGCTCTGAGTGCTGGTCCTGGTCCTGGTCTCAGCTGATAGTCAGTGTGGTGATGGTGTTTAGTTAATGTGTCAATATTTCTATTGTGTGTTGAGAGACCTCGTTAGTGATTATTGACTCACACAGGTGACCTCGTTAGTGATTAACGACTCACACAGGTGACCTCCTTAGTGATTAATGACTCACAGGTGACCTCGTTAGTGATTAATGAATCACAGGTGACCTCCTTAGTGATTAATGACTCACAGGTGACCTCGTTAGTGATTAATGACTCACAGGTGACCTCCTCAGTGATTAATGACTCACACAGGTGACCTCGTTAGTGATTAATGAATCACAGGTGACCTCCTTAGTGATTAATGACTCACAGGTGACCTCGTTAGTGATTAATGACTCACAGGTGACCTCAGTGATTAATGACTCACACAGGTGACCTCGTTAGTGATTAATGACTCACACAGGTGACCTCGTTAGTGATTAATGACTCACAGGTGACTTCGTTAGTGATTAATGACTCACAGGTGACCTCGTTAGTGATTAATGACTCACAGGTGACTTCGTTAGTGATTAATGACTCACAGGTGACCTCGTTAGTGATTAATGACTCACACAGGTGACCTCGTTAGTGATTAATGACTCACACAGGTGACCTCGTTAGTGATTAATGACTCACACAGGTGACCTCGTTAGTGATTAATGACTCACACAGGTGACCTCGTTAGTGATTAATGACTCACACAGGTGACCTCGTTAGTGATTAATGACTCACACAGGTGACCTCATTAGTGATTAATGACTCACACAGGTGACCTCAGTGATTAATGACTCACACAGGTGACCTCGTTAGTGATTAATGACTCACAGGTGACCTCCTAAGTGATTAATGACTCACACAGGTGACCTCGTTAGTGATTAATCACTCACGCAGGTGACCTCGTTAGTGATTAATCACTCACACAGGTGACCTCGTTAGTGATTAATGACTCACGCGCAGGTGACCTCGTTAGTGATTCATGACTCACATAGGTGTCTTCGTTTGTGATAAATGACTCACAGGTGACCTCATTAATTCATAGAGGGGAACAGAACAGCCAATAGGAAGCCTGCCTCGCTCCAAGCTGAGCTGTGATTGGCTGATTGATATACACTTTAATGGGAAATGTTTAACACCAGTTTAAAACCTGTTATTACATGATTGGATGATAAACAGCAAAGAAAGAAGAACCACTAGAACTCAGATTTGTGTCCAGCAAAGCTTCACATCTGGTGCCTTTATATTATGATAACAATAATACTCTGTCAAATGTATCTTGGTAATTCCTGAATAAAGACAATGAATGAGTGAGCAGTCATTTATTATAAAAACAGAAATGTTAAATTCACATAAAATATCTCTATAAATAATTCTCATCTGAGCGTGTAGTCCAATGAGGAGCCTCACTGCAGCAGTGGGCGGGCCTACAGTCAACCCATCGTGTACAGCCCTCCCCTTTCTGATAATTCACATAATCATTCCTTTAAAGATGCTATTCGCATTTAGCATGCTAACAGACAGGAAGGGTGCTTATGAGAACTTCTCTGATTGGCTGAGAGCATCAAAGAGAAGGCCCACTCTCATTGCCCCAACCCTTGTGTCCAATCAGGAGACAATTCCTCAGCAGGAGGCACCGTGATGTCAGAGTGATGTCATCGCTCTGTTGTCTGGCAAGCAAACTGCTCCGCCCACCTCAGAGCCTCAGTGATGTCATTGCTGCTTCCTGTGCCCTTGGCGACCAGTTCAGAGCCCCCCCCGATGCCCCCAAGGTGACGACACACTGCCACCGCCCAATCAGAGGCAGAGAGGAAGGGGGAGTCCTGAGGAGGGAGAAGACAGCCAGTCAGATCCTGTACACGAGGCCCCGCCCCTCTATGATGTCACTGACAGGAGAGCGGTTACCTTAGGAACCTGACAGGCACACAGCACCTTCCCAGAATGACTCTGGTGAGCAAGCAGCATCACATGACTGCGAGGAGCGGCGGCGCTCAGCTGGTTCACCGTCTTCATCACCATCTGAAAGGAAGGAAGTGATGTCACAGTGAGGTCATCTTTCACAAAACCATTTAAATCATGACTCAGCAGGTGACCTCATTAACCCTTAATGACTCCCTATTACCTGAGGTCA